>NW_009217562.1:21281-33371 GCF_000690835.1 Fulmarus glacialis
CGCGGACAGGGGGACAACCCCTTCCCTCCTCCTGCTGGCCACACTAGTTCTGATACAAGCCAGGATGCTATTGGCTTCTTGGCCGCCTGGGCACGTTGCCGGCTCATATATTCAGCTGGCTGTTGACCAATACCCCCAGGTCCTTTTCCTCTGGGCAGCTTTCCAGCCATTCTTCCCCAAGTCTATAGCATTGCAGGGGGTATATGATTAATATAAAATACAATGCATGAAAATGTATAAAGATATGATCCTCTATTGTCCTTCTGGCTACCACATTTGTGCTGTGACTGCTGTACTTGCATTTTAAACTTCTTCATGAAGGTCTGAAGAATAGGTAAAAGTATGAGAATGGCAGACTCTGCTGGCTTTGCTCGATGCTCCTTGGGGCCTTTGCCCAAGCTGGATGTCAGGAAGTGAGAGAAATACATTCAAGATTTGGATGAAAGTGCCTTATGGAGAATAAGACATTACAGATCGGGTTTTTTGTAATTTCTTAAGAAGTAGGAAACAAGATTGTGTGAGAGTATGTTAATAAAGTAAATACTATAATTTATATAATTTTAAAATGATTCATAGAAAGATCTTTTTCAGCCACTTCTTCTAGCACTATAGTAATAATAGTTATCAGAAATGACTGCTCTCAGAGAACTTGTGACAATTGTAATGATAATCAGTCTTCCAAGAAGGCTCTAGCTGAGTACTCCATAATAGTACTTAGTACTATACTGCAGCTGGAGTCAGGAGTCACTTGTAAAATACAGAAATTATGACAGCATTTACAATTATCCTTGAATGGTTTGGAAATATAATGGCTAAAATTCTGAAAGATACCTAGGCAAATTAGTTTCACAAGTAACTGATACCAGGAGTTAGAAATCTCAAATTGATCTAGGAAACCAAATGCTATTTAACTTCTACAAAAACCATCTTCATCCAAACATAAATTCAGAAAAATGTTAACTTAGGCATCATTGAATCCTCAAGTTGCCTAAAGTCTAATTTCTTCTGATGAAGTTTCCTAAAAGTGCTTAAACACCTCCCCTTGAGAGCTCTAGGACTGGCTACACTTGCTTAGTAGCTAGATGCCTTACGCTTACAGCAAAGCCCAGGCAATCCCTACCTGTTTCCTTGGCTGGTTCAATGGGCTGGTGTGCAAGCATAACCTGACTTAACTATTGAGTGCCAAGGTCCCACCCTTTGCCAGAGTCCCAACCTCTCCCTTTCAGAGTTTGTTTGGCCCTCTCTGTGCTGAGTCATTTCAGCATGCAAATCCAACAGAAAACGGACGTGAAAAAAGACAGTTGTTTCCTCAGCACACTGACTGGGCTCAGTGCAATGCTGGTCAAATGCTCAAGTCAGTGTAATAGAAACGGTGGGAACAAAGAGTGGGCAGGACCATCAGCTGGCTCAGACTGCTGTGGAAACCCAACATCAGAGCATGCTGGATTAGACCACATCACATTAAAAACACAGGAATTAAGATGTTTTCTTCACCCCAGTGTTTGTGAAGGTTCAGTCACTCAAACTGTAGAAGATTTGCACTTTTATTTTTTCATCTGTCCCTATTTGCTCATGAGCAGTTTAAGTTGGGCTCCTGTTTGGAGGCCAAATCACCTGACCATATCACGTGAGCTACTGCACATCCAGAATTGTCTCTGTGGTAGCATGTGACTCAAGAACTGAAGCAGGCACTGCCAGATCTTCCTGGGACCTCGCTGAGTATCCAGCCCAGCCTACTCCATCCTATGGGAGTCTGGGCAGCCACTGTCATCTTCCACCCATGGACTATTCCTGCAGCTCCTCCTCGTCCTCTCTGCTTTCCCAGGTACATAGCATACAACCTGTCATTCTCAGCCATATATGCCTTAACTAGGTATTACAAGGTGGCTTTTGGTTCTGAAGGATATTTTGGGAAAAAGTGGTCTTAATATTGTCTGACAGAATTGTTCTTCTTTCAGTAGCATACTTAAGTCTTCGTGTAGGAGAGAAAATATGCTTATGATTATGAGAGTCATTACCTTAATGGCTGAAGAACTCACGTGGGAGATGTGGGCTGTAATCCCCTCAAGCTGCTCTGAAGCCCAAGTTACTGCAGCTTGGTCTCTAACACTCAGCTTTTTAGGTAAAAGGGAACGCTGACATGATTACCTTTTGCCACCAATACTACATTTTGTGCCTAAGACTGCAAAAATATTAGTTCACAAAGGAATTCATGGCATGAATTCCAGCTACATGGGGCCTTCTTCTCTGGCAGATCTTCCAAAATTGCTTTAGGAGTATCTGCTGATTAGCTTAGTCAGTTCTCCATTCAGCTTCTGGACTCCAGAGACAGCAACTTCACTCTTGCTGAGCTCTGTTGGAGATGGTGAGATGTGTAAACCATTGGGGTTGTGGTGCTCAACTTTTTGATGACTGTACCCTATACAGACCAGGGTCCTGGCTGGAAAGGGGACTTAAAAGCTTAGAAGCTTTTGAAAGTATCATTGCTTGCCGTATTAGCTGAAAAATGTTTTATACAGAATGTGATACTCCCCAGTTGCTTCAGGATACGTAATCTGGACTCTGAACCCTGTGGTCACTGTGAAGCCTCCCGTTCACAGACATGTTAAAGAGATGTAGACCAAGAAAGCTTACTGCATTTCTCTGGTGAATGTAATGTGAGACCCTCACATAGTAGCTGATCTAATTTTCATCAGACCCAGCTCACTATTTTGGGGGATCTCACTGCAGAAAAGAAAGGAATTGCTTATACAACTGTATTTCAGCAAACAGCTTAAAAGTACTGTAGCTTTTTCTCCTTGTCTTGCATTGTTAGCTTTAGTTCTGTTCTATGATAGGCAGTTGAAATTTTTTTTTCATGTGACTGAAGGAATTTTTTTGTAACTGCAGTGCTTGAGAATTGTCTATAACTAAAAAATAGTAAGACCATGCACAACAGATATGCAAATGCTCTCAAAAACTTTGTCCATTTGCTTCATATATACATTTGAAATACATCTCATGAAGCAGGATGGCATTTTTAGTCTGTGTCTACTCTAACTTAAACAAGGACAGGGCATGGGTTTTTTTTTGTTTCTGTGTCCATCCTGTTGTCCATCTCCAAACTGCTGGTTAATAATTGCTAATATTCTCTCTGGACTCATGCTAGTTAGCACTCTTTCATATCTAGGCTCAGTTCAGGGATGGTATGGTCTAGGGGACTGTTTCCAACAGGCAGTATGGGTGAGACCATCTTGCACAGGGGGACTGGAGTGGACTTAGCTCTATGGACATGCACCATGCCAAACCTTTGAGCCACAGGGTGAGCCTTGGGTCATTTTATTCATTAGTGTGGATGTAGTTTCTACTGACAGAAGGAGATAGACCCACCTCCAGGATGAAAAAGAGTATTCAGCAAGCATGAGATCTTTGTTTCAGCAAAAGCATTCAGCAAGGATGAGATCTTTGTTTCAGCCAAAGAAGACTGGTCTGTCCAGACTTCTCAAATAGCAGAATACAGAAAGAGTACTCAAGAGAACGTGGCCATTTGACAATAGGCCATTTCATTTTTTTTCCCTCCAGATTGTTTTCCCACTTGATTTCACTCTGATGTTTTAAATGAAGAGAGCTGGGAGAGGTGCCACTGTCAGGTGAAAAGGGTTGTGGTGGTGAGCAAAGGAGCAATGACCCAGGACTGTCCATGCTTCCTGCAGAGACCAGGGAAGACTGATGACAAAGTAAATAGCTGTAAAGGAGAGGGAAAAAAATCAACCTAATTAGGCAACTCTTCCCTCGTTTAGAAATGATTGACATTTTCTGATTGAATCCTACTGATTTCTGAATTAAAAGAAAAAAAATATTCAAAAGATTAATTATTCAGACTGCTTAACATCATCTTCCTTTTTCATTTTGAGTTGTACATGTCATATTGGATCAAATTCATATGATGTTTGAGATCTCAGAGGGTTTTTAAAAATTTTCTTTAATATGAGTTGGCTCATTAAATTGGCTTTGAAGGTTTTTGTATTCCTCCTAGGATATACAACTTTGTTTATTAAGCTTAATTCTAATAAACTGTTTATCAGTAGCCATATAATTGATTGTGATAAGCTTGTGATATTGAATTTCACAAGTTAATGTTTAAAATATTTCTTTAATCTATCTTTTCTATTTTTGTTCTCCTTTAAATTCTTTCTTTTTATTGTATCATAAAAAATTATTTGAAATACATAATTTCCTTTGATCATATTGCTTATTTAGTATTCTTTTTTTTAATGTAGCAGAAATGATACAATCTTTCAAATGATTAAGAAACAAAAAAGCCCAATGTTTAAAAGAGACATGAAGGTAAAATGAAGGGAAAATCAGAATCAAACACTGAGACCTATGTTTGACAGAAAAATCTTCTTTAACTGAAAAAAGGAAAGATATTAGAAGTCCTTTGAGTTCCACAACACAGTCAGAAAAGATCAGGTTTCTGAAAAAAATTTGCGTGATTCCTCTGAATAGAATACCATAGTCTGGATGTCTTTCTACATGCTAAAGGAAGATTTTAAACATTTTTTCATTAGTCTGGCACCGGATTTGAAAATTGATAATGCATTCCCTGAATCAACTTTTGCTGAAGATGGCAATAATGTAACTTTTGGAGTGCATTTTCTGCTAATACAGCTACTTAAGTTTGCACAGCTGGGAGACTTCTATTTTTTCCTGCAGCCTCTTCTCCTCCCTCTCCCATTCTGATTTGTTATTGTTTGAAATTCTGAGAATGTTTTACACACATTTCCATTGTACAACATTTGGACACTGATAAACGAATGACAAGTATGATATAAAGCCTTGTGGAAGACCCTGTAGGGTCTACCCAGGGAGAAGAACACATCTGTCTCCAGCTGTGCAGCTATTTAGGAGTGAAATGACTTGTCCTGGGTTGGGCAGAGATGGTAATTATTTTTGTTGTTGATGTGAAGATCAAAGGTTATTCTGAGGAAGTAAGGACAAGGACTGTGGTATTTAGCAGGAAAGATTTATACAGGACATAATTTAGTACATGGTTTGCACATTAACCTGGTGCTAATGCATGTAGATGACAGAGAAAATGTAAACAGTCCTGATGTAAGATAAATTATAATTGGTGAAAAGCAAATTAATCTACTGGTCATGAATCTCCCACAAGTTAGCAGAATCTGGAGCAGCTGTTACATTCCACAATCACACTTTGAAAAGAGGCTGCTTGATCTGAGGATTTCTTGCTACAGTGCAAATAACTTGTTCCTCCTGTCCTGGCATGGCTTTTTTTTTTTTTTTTTTTTTAATAATGAAACCCCTGCTTTTAACAACGGCATCCAGTCCTAGACTAACATAACTCACAGATTTCTTCCCTAAGAGTGAATCCTTTGGGTTTACGATTTTCAAGGTGCAAACTAAGAATACCCCCACAAAACCAGAGAGGTAACAGTTTATAAATGACTTTTCATAACTGAGTGTACCATGACCTCATGGTCAGTAGATGAGATGTGATATTTTCTTGTCCGCAGTTTCCTGATACCAGGCCAGAAATCCATGAAATAGCTTTCTCATGTTTCTTGTTCCTAAATTTGACTTATATATACGAGTAGTTTTTCTCTGTTAAAAGTTACTCAGTATAAAACACAAATACAGAAATTGTGTGAGCAAAGAGAAAAAAAGCTGAAGAAATGACGTGGACGAAAACATCGGTATCCCTTAGAGCAAATCAAGATTTAACTAAGATTTATGCACTAAGTATTGTGACATGAAACATTTTTCAATATTGACAAGTGCATAAAAGCTTTTTTGTTCAAAAACTATGAATTTCACTATCCATAGGACCTTATTTCCCTTTACTAAGTCAGATTCTGCTGAGATTTGTACTATTTTAAATAAGGAAAAATGCCATGAGCTAAAATGAGCTATAATGATGTGAAAACAAAATAAATGAGCTTTCAATAAGCATAAAATGCTCATCGCAGATTCCTATGACAAACAGTAGCCTGTCTGGAGGAGGTTTGGCCAAAAAAGCAGAGGCAGCAAAACCATTTCATAGTTGTAATTCATCCACAAATATTAATGGAAACATGTTTTGTCATGTATATTAAAATTCAGGCATTTATTTCTTGAATAATTGCTGGGCTATCGAGAAACAATGAAGAGAATGAAGTTCTAGACTTTTCCCCTTCTTAGTCTGTCTTTGTTTCCATTTTTGTATATGCAAGAAAGCGCACCCAAGGGATCAAAATATATGTTCTTCTCAGATGGCTTTGCTATGATCCAGGCATCAGATGTCCGAGGAAAGCAGATAGTAGTGGATGGCACAAAGAATTCCTAAGCAGGCTTTGACATTGCAGAGAAGTTTTTACCATAAGCAGATTTGGTTTTCTAATTTTGTGCAGGCCCCAGTAAATCTCTTAGCATAGAATAATCTGCTATTACAGCAAGTGCAGCCAAAACCCAGAAATTCTCCAGCTAATTCCAGCTGCAAGACAAACCTCACCGTTTCCCCACTGTACCACCCTCCCACAGAACAAAATCTTACTGGATTCCCTTAAAATAGCAAATGAACTTTGAACTTATTGAGTGAAAATCAGCTCCAACCAATGAAAGACAGGCTACCAAGTCTTCCTATGGGTTACTCTTAGTTTAACATACAAAACCTTTATATAACATATATTGTAGCATCTTTCAAGAATGTAGATAAATGTAGCATTTCTGTGTAGTTAAACTAGTGGGGTGGGGTGGACCAATGGGTGCAGAGTGTAAAGGAAGCAGCAGTATGGCTTGGAAGAGGAGACTCCATCGCTGCTCTTTTTCAGGTAGAGTAAGCAGAGACCAGCAGGTACAGTAAGGTTCAAAATGACGAGTTACCAGTCATTACAGGACTGAGATAATTAAAAGTTGACCTGCCAGGAGCTTCAGCTACTGAAACTGTAGCTTCTTTATTTACCTCGGTGATAAAGAGCTTCCACGTTGAAAGATTTGGGTGCCAGCGGTTCTTAGTGTCAAGTTGCTAGGAAAGGAGCATGGTGAAATCAATAGCAGTTTGTGGGCATGCAGAGGTCATTTCGGTCGAGCAAAGCAAGGTCATGTCAGGTGGAGTAACTGCTGTAGTGTCACTAGGAGAGAAACAGCTATGTGCTTTCTGGCTTTGCTGACAGCAGTTGTGATAGCATGCCAAAACTGCTATAAAGGTAATAAACATTGGGAAAGGGTTGTCTGTACTTCCACTGATTAGTAGAAACAGCAAAATGTCTACATAACTATCAATGATTCACTTTAAAAAACCCTCTAATATGTCTTGTATTGTCTGTGACTGTAACACTTTTGTGTAAAGTTTAAAATGAAGCTCAAATCTTTCGTGTTCTCTTTTTCGTCTTTTTTTTATTTTCAGAATGCATTTTTAATGTATTTGCTCCATTTTACACTTATTATTCAGTTAACACTATTTTTTAAATTTCACCTGAATCATACTGAAGAAAAACTGTTTTGTATCAATGTCTATTCCACAGACATTTATTTCTAGGGGAAAAAAAAAAGAAACTCCACACTTCTCTCCTTCAAATGTTCCATAATGACAAAAGGACAAAACCTTCAAAAGATATTTTGGGAAAAAAAACCCCTAATCTTTAGCTTTCAAAAGATCACAGAATGAACACTTTATATACAAAAGCATGTTGAATAAACGTATGTACAGTTCACCTTTCAAGTACGAGATGGACATTTGCCATGTATGTCGTGTTTTCCAGGATGAATCTATTCTCTATGATTTTACCTATGTTATATCTTGTAGTAGAAGCTCATAAAAGCCCGCAACATTGTTAGTCACTTAATAAAGACTAATATCATTAGTTGGCCAGAGCTTGGGAAAGCAACTGAAATGGTCCATGCTACTGACTAAGCCAGATTTCACAATAGCTTTCAGCAAACCTGTAGAATGTGAATAAACTCCTTAGAGGAAAATTTGATCTTAAAAAAAAAACAAAAAGAAAAAAGAAAAAAGAAAAAAGAAAAAAGAAAAGAAAAGAAAAGAAAAGAAAAGAAAAGAAAAGAAAAGAAAAGAAAAGAAAAGAAAAGAAAAGAAGACAGTGGCAATACAAGCATCCAACAGATTCTGAAAAACCTTTTTTTTCCTATTTTTTTCTTGCAAACCTAGTAACTTCCTAGTGTCACAGACACATAGTTGTTTCATAATGTCACTGGGGAGAGCATATTAAACACGTTATTAAATAGAAAAATTTAGCAGCCACTGCATCATCACATTCAGTTCACTCCCCGCCCCCCCCCAAAAAAAAAGAAGAAAAGAAAAAAGCCTGTGTTTCCTTCAAGCCATGCAGTTCTCGTGCTTTTTTTTTTCCTTCGCAAAGACATTCGCTGAGGAGCTGTTAATGAAGACTCCTATTATGTAGGAATGTTTACAGTCATTAGCCTTCAGGCAAAGTTCATCAAAGAAATACAGACAATTACTTCAAAAATACCTGTGGCACTTAAAAAATACCTCAATGGCACTTAATTCATCCACTTTCAAACTGTAAACTAGTTCTACAGGTTACTGCAGAATCTGACTGCAAAGAAAGCCATCGTGTGTGTTGTAGATCAGCCCTCCAAAACCATGGGTCTGCTTCTCCTCGGTACAAAATTCCATGTAACACCACATTCCTCACCATGTGAATCACAGCACGTCGCAGCTGATAGATTTGGGTGGATCATCTTGTTCAGTAGAAGGATCAACTGGCTGAAAGAAAGGAGGAAAAAACAGAGTGATTTCCTGGCAGCAGAGGTAAAAGTGACGTATGGAAATGTTTCTTCATACCAGTCATGGTTAGCTGGTGGAACTCATTGCTGCAAGAGCTCATTGAGACAGGATCCAAGGGAGGTTGGACATCTACCAGTATATTTCTAACCCCCAAGAATTAGACTAGTAAAGCCTAAATATACAGATGAGAATGCTAGGAGACATAAAACATCACACATTTCAGGAAATAAGCCAGCTTATTATTCTAATAGATGGCTTGCACGAGAATCTTCTGACATACTATGTATTTATTTCACTGGTGAAATTGGCTGAGAAACAGTGATCGGACCAACCATGTTAGACGACTGACAGTGTGACAATTTGACGGCTGCTTACAATTTGGGGTATATTTTGGATCTTACCAAAAAACTTCTGCAGCAGTTTATATCGAAAGTGAGTTGGTATTATCATGTACATATCCCACCATTTTTGAGTCCTAACATTAGTTTTAATGCTATGGTGGTTAGCTAGCAAACCGTCTTAGCTTACAGCTTCTGTGGACAATCAGTGTTTTATTCCTTAGTGTCACAGAACCTTTGATCCTGATGATAACCTGATTTTGTCTGTTCTGCATGCCTGGAATAAGACCATTGAATGTAAGAAATGGTGGAATTCATTTTGTGAACTTATATCCTGCTTCACATTGCATTAATTAGATCCAGGAAAGCCAAAGGGATAAAAGTATCTTAATTTAAAATGCAATGCAGTGAGAATAATTCATACAGAGGTATTGATCTGTGTGAAAGCAGAATCTATCAGGAGGAATCCTTATAGTCACAACGCACTACTGATGCTGCTTTCTGAAATCTACTGTTCCTCATAATGTTATTAGTTTATTGCATCCATAGCTGTTTGATGTTAAAAGTAGATTAAGCAAATTCCTATTGCGTCTGGCCTGTAGATCTTTGACATGCATTACTGAACTATTATGATGAAGCAACAGTTAAATCATTAGAAGTGAAATTTGAAATCTGAAAAAAGTTTAATATTTAGCTTCAAGATACCATTCAGTCTTTGTGGCTATAACTATTCACTACACTAAAATGTAACACTGGGAGTCCTCTCCTGTCCTGGTCTCATAGTCTTGTCATTGGGAACTCTTCATAATGGGAAAAGGTAAAAGAAGCAAGCTCTTCTCCAGAGCAGAGCCCTGCTTACCTACATCCTTGAGCAGAGCGTGGCTTATATAGAAGCATAGTTAGAGTTCCTATGTTTCTTTTTTTTTAATCTTTTCTCCCCATATACAAAGGCCCTTTAATTTCTCATTTTTAAAGGATTCTGTCTCCAAATGATCAGTCTGGGTCACAGAGGTTTAAGTTAATTTTCCAAAGATTTAACAAAAAAAGTCTTTTCAGCCCTCCTCCAGTATAGCACTTAAAGCACTTTCTTACAATACCTGAGCACGTATAATGGTGGAAAACTTATACATAATTGAAAACACAGGATCTAGCACTAGCAAGGTTTTTAGGCAGCCTTATATAAGTAAGCCTCTGCACAAGTTTATTGGCAGTAACTTCAGTGCCATTGCAGAGGTTTGTCTGGTGGTGCAGCCTTCCCCGTCACACCAGCGTGGTACCAGCAGGGAGTCGTACGGTCTCCTTTTCTGCTGCAGTGTATTTACCCTGACTCCTAGTCTCTGACTGTAAGACATCTTTGAGTAGACATAAATACTTATTTTCAATTTAATAATTTACTTTTTATGCTTCTTTACTTTTGTACTTTCACTTGAGAAAAGAGAATACAAATAGTTGTTTTCACATTCTGGTTTTCACATGTTAGCTCAGTGATTGCTTGGCAAAGATTTCTTTGCTAGAAGGAGGGTAGGAGAATAGCTAGACTGGGTTTACCATAAAAGTTTATGGAAATGTTGCAAAATCTATGCATTTGGGCCAGCCTTGAACTGGTGCTGTGCAACGCAGTGGCATTATCTGGCCCAGCAAAAAACTTGCTTCAGAGCAGCGCTTCCACTGAGTGGTAGAAATTCTGTATTTCCCACTACCAGGGAGACCGATTGCTGTATCCCCATCTGAGAGCACATCATAAATGATACCACACAGTCTGAACTGGGCAGCACAGTTTGGCTAAAACCAGAGAAGAAGAAAAGAAATCCTGAGTGATGTGCTAAATAGACACAAAGGGAAATTAGGTGCAAAAAATCCTTTGGAAATATTCCAAGAATAAAAGAAGCGCTATAAAAGCCCTCAAATGTATCTATTCTGTAGCTAAGTGATTATTTGATTTGGTTTGTATTGTATTTTGTATATTGCGACTCTTCTATTGAAAAACATGCTAGTACATAATGTTAAAAAAGTATTACTGTAGACTTAACGAATACTCTAGAAAGAGTTTATTTGGAGGATAAGAGTTAAATATGTGTATAATTCAGAGTGCAAATACACAATCACTTTGGTGCAGCAGCAGAAATTGAACTTTTCAAGACTAAAATATAGTTTCTCAAGTTGCAATTTTAGAATGATTTTCCATCTATTATATGGATTCAGATTAATCTTAATTTTAAATTGGTTAGAGAGTCTTTCAGTATTAATCAACAAAATTTTCCAAGTAATACGTATTTTTTCTACCTTCCTTTCTTTGAGTCCTTGAACTTAACAATGTTGGGATTTCCTCTTCCAAAGATGGATCTGCTAAATAAATTTGAATAGACTAAAACACCTAAAAAAAGAATGAAACCCATGAAAAACTCATGAATAAGATCAGGAGTCTGAATCTATAATCCCCCAAACATGACAGTTTGAAATTAAATCTGAATCGACGTGTTCTTCAATTGTTATTCAGAAACATTACCTCCTTTCTTTAAAAACTGCTTTCCTAAGCCCATAACCTGAACATGAAGTTCATATAGGAAAATATTCTAGAATAAGGCTATTATTATACAAGCCCCATAACTCCCATGGAATTTCCCTTACGAAAGGGAACTCCAGACTGGCCAGTTGGCTTTCCTGTCCTCTTTGCTGGTAGAGACATTCAGTGGGGTTATTATTGTGGGTAATGCCCCATATGCTTCCTGCATTAAGAAGGTGAGGGGAGATGAACACCTGCCATGACATAACTCATAATGAAATTCACTCTGCAAGGTAGAAAAGTCCTAAAAAATGAGTGGAAAATCTCTATTTCTGAATTTGAGAGTGGAGTTGTAGAGGGCACTTTCCAGCCAAAAACCGATCAGGTTTTGAAACAAATGACAGGGACAGTCTGTATCTTGCATTTGCAAGATCGTGGAAAAGGTCAGAAAAGAAAAAGAAAAAGAGAAAGAAAAAGAGAAAGAGAAAGAAAGAGAGAAAAAG
>NW_009217562.1:33600-42056 GCF_000690835.1 Fulmarus glacialis
AAAAAGAAAAAGAAAGGAGTTGCCAGATTTTTAAACCAGGCTAGTGAGTTCTGGTTTTGGACAGCAGCACTGACAGGCTTCACTGGTTCCTTGGTGTTAAGCACCACGCAAACACAAATGTTCAAGAGTAAAAAGTATGTTCCTGCACGCCCCACCACAGATGGTTTGCAGAAATGGCAGAATGAACTGACACTTAATAATATAACTGTACTTAGAAGCAGGTTTTATGATGCCAAGTATGGTATATATCTGCTAAAATGTAACTGTAAAAAAAAAAAGCACAAATTACAGATCTCAATTCATGGCAGTAGCTGGGAGGTATGGCAGGAGAGGGCGAGGGTATCACTTTTCCCTAAGTATCTGCTGCAACTCCTGCTGCAGACAGGTATGGAGCTGGATCGACCTCTGGTATGACCCCTCCACGGCTTTTCATATTTTCAAAAATGAGCAAACAAAAAGGAGATGTGAATTGAGTACTCTTCCGTTTTAATTTTAGTTGGGTTGTCTCGCATTTCAAACACAGCTACACGAATGGTATTTTTGAAAAACAAGCTATACTTTTACCTCCAAACCTTTTCCAGGTTTGATCGGGTGTATTGCACAGGGTGAAATTAAGCCAGTGTGAAAGTGCCTTAGATGTGCAGAATGGAAACGCTGACAGGCTTTCAGCTATAGATGTGCTAGCAACCCAACTCAAATGTATTGTCATTAATTAAGCAGATGAAACAGAAAACAGAGAGAAAAATTAGCTCAAGTTCAGTGGTTACTTATTGCAAATTTGTAAATGGGCTCTCTACCGTAGAGATATGTAAAATAATGCTCTTGTTAAAAGTTATGTGGAAAATAAACGTTCTCAGCAAGCTAATTTTACTCTATTAACAAAGCATGGTTTCAAGCTATTCTTGTTAACCATCCAGCCACTTTCTTTTCCTTCACCACCTCAGATTTGCAGATAGGAGGTACAATTACAGTCCTTTGTTTCATCCTGAGATCTCTTTACAAAATAAAGTCTGCTTTTATCCTGTTGAAACCTATGTGCTTTCCTTCATTGTGTAAAGCTAAAGGAGCTGAGGTCTAACTTTAAAGTAATCCTTTGTATTGCCTTTTTTTCCTCTCCCTGCCTCTTTGTTGTATGTATAGCCTAACTGTGTGCCTTCAATTGAACTTTTCCCCTGCCAAATAATACACTTAAAGCAGGAAAAAAGAGGCTGGGGTGAAATCCTGGCCTCGCTATGCTTAATGGACTTTAACAGGGTTAAGTTTCCACTCTAGTGGCCACTGCTCTTTGAGTTGCTCCTTTTAGTCCTGCCCGAGATGTTTTTCCCCTCCTGGAATGGAAGTGCTCCAGTGCAAATTTCTGACGTAGATGGTCTGCTGCAGCAAACAGAGTGCCACGAATTTGTGTGATTCAACTGGCTTTGACACTGGCACTTGACACGGTAGTGGGGTTATTGTCTAAGAATTTAAGTAACCCACTCTTAACATACATGCAATTCCTAATATGACTCCAAAAGAATGAAGCTAAAGAAACCATGTATTTGTATTTATATTTGTGTTTGTATTTCTTCTTTTCTACTGGCCTTATTTCATCTGCCAGAGCATGCCAGGCACACTAATTTTTCCAGTGTACTTCATGGGGTGTTCTGGGCATTTGTAGCGGAAGAGGATGCTGGAAAAGATAAGAAAGGGGTGTAGAAATAAGGAAAGCCAGTCAAAAACAATTTAAAAAACCAACAAGACAAAAATTACCAAGATAAGGTTGACAACAGTGGTGGGGTTCTTGGCCACTGAGCTGGCCAGGGCAGAGGAAGGGGTTTGTCTGCAAGATCAATGTAGTGGGGTTACAGGGCAGACAAGTTGAGGCTTTAATGCTGGAGTGCTTCTCATGGTAAACTCTGCTTTTGCTTTCATGCCTGCGACACAGCTGGTCTCTGAAGGAGCCACAGGAGATGGGATTGATGGCAGGCTTGTCAAAAGAGTTTGTGCCTGAAGACTAAACCCTTCCCCCTCCTCTGCCAGCAGCTTCAGACTGTGCTGATTTCCTGGCCATCTCCTTCATTTCCATTAAGTAATCCCACTGAGCACACACTGAGCCCTCAAGGCAGCACATGCTTTGTGTTGAATCAAATCCACAGGGATGTAGAGATTGGAGTAGATATGCTTGATCAAATAGAATGTGCAGCTTCACATTTCTGTATCTTTCTCTTCCTTCCTCAGTGAAACCCAAGATGAGCACCATCACTCTCCTGCGAGAAACTGCTTCTTCCTTACTCAGTATCAGCCCCTCTCTGCAACTGAGGCACCACCTTTCTGAAATCAGTGCTGTAAAAATGCTTAAACTTCTAGAAGCCTTCATACTTCTTCCAATGAGATGTGCAGGGCACTCTGAACTTGTTCACAGGAAAGCTGCTTCATTGTCCACAGATATAGCCATAGTCTTCCTACCACCTATACTCATCTTCAGCTTAAAAGGAAGAGTAGTTCCACTGCGA
This sequence comes from Fulmarus glacialis, assembly GCF_000690835.1. Lineage (NCBI taxonomy): Eukaryota > Metazoa > Chordata > Aves > Procellariiformes > Procellariidae > Fulmarus > Fulmarus glacialis. The sequence continues at coordinate 36,093 of NW_009217562.1, forward strand.
TCATAGTATCTTTTCTCCCTTTGTATTTCTCTTCCAATATTTTTCTTATTCTGTTCTCCTGACACACTAGGGGGCTGATTTTTTCCTTCTAAATCTATTCATGAGATGGATAATAAAAGACATCATAGACATCTCTGGTGTTTGCATTTTGCATAGGAAGTAGAGAAATTGGAGAGCCTGCAACATGATTTGAGAGCTGGAGAAAACATCTAAAACTCCTCGATCCGCTTACGTTACCAAAAAGAAGGCAAAATGGTGACTTGATTACTGTGTTTAAGTAAACCTGGTGAAATGTTTTGACATTGTAAACTCATCCAGAACAGGAGTTTCATGAGGACCGAAAAAACTAGCAAACATCAATGAATTCAGAGCCTAGTTTCAGTTAAAAGTGGAAAATCTCTTTGTTTTGGCACTTTTAAAGCTAAAGCTTATTCCTGCATTTGAAAAGATTTTAATTTAAAAGTTAAACTAAGTGAAAGGAGGGTAAATAAAAGGGCCTACCTAATAATTTTGTATTGACCCAACCCTTTTGTTTGTTAAGGCAAACACTGGGCTGACTCGTTATGTTGATAATAACTATTCTAGCAGTCCAGCTATCATTGTGTTAATTATTCTAGTGCTAAAGAGACATCCTCCGCGGTGGGCTTTGTACTCTGAAGCTGATGTAATAAAAAAACCCAAAAGACTCTGGAACTGAGCATTCTTGGATATACAAATAACCACCGTCTTCTACCAATGGGAAAGTTAGAAAATGGCTTACCCATGTTTTAATCTGATAGTTTGTCTCACATATGCTGAGAAGGAGAGGGAAAATTTAATTAATTATTATTATCGTCGTTGTTTTTCAGCCTTAGTAATGATTTAGAGCTTTCCTATAAGAACCTTCTGGTGTTAGCAGCGACCTTCAGATGGAGTATTCTCACACTCTCTAGTTTTTAGCTTTTTGATTTGAAGATGCTCATCTTTATAAAAGATGTTTGCTAAAATAATTGTCCTGAAGATTGCTGCGGAATAACCAAAATATTTCAGTTCATTTAAACTCTCATGTACAAAATTGTAGGAAATGCAAGAAAAATAGACATCCAGGGTGAGATTGTTGAGGCTACCAGGGAAATGGACTCCTCAGAGAAATGACCTGAACTTTTTTTCTGAATGAGGAATCTTAAGCTCGGGGTCTAGGTGAGAGAAGGAAAAATTGTGAAATGAAAGGACATATTTTCAAAATTCTTATGAAGCAAAGTCACTTTATGCTTATGCAGCTCTTGTACCTGCACTCTGCTTTTTGGCATAAGTGGTAGTATTTGTCTCTCACTCTACAGAATACCAAATTTAAAGACAATGAAGATTAACAATCTCCAGCAGCAGTACTTACGTCTGCTCCATAGGCCAGCCAGCAGCTCCGGACTCCTCCAAGATGTTCTGAAAAAGAAAGCATTTGTCTAATTGGACAAAGGTGCTTGGTGGAGCTCTAAAATAATCACTACCATCCCTCATCTTTCCCAGTCCTAAATATACATTTGAACTCTATCTTTTAATCCTGTTTTTTTGGCAGAACATCTTTAATCTCCTGCCCTCCATACTAAGAAAATTTCATCTGCAAGTGAGTTTAAGTAAAAGTTACTATTTATAGTAGTTTTAAGTGGTTTATATTGTCTAAATTTTTATTATACTGTCATGATAAATTTACAGGCTTTTTTCCAGTGTTTTGCTTTGAATAGAGACTCAGATGTGTGCTCTGCTTACGTTGTCTAACTACTGAAGTTGGGCAATTTTTTTTTTCTTCCAGTAACAAATATCTTTACCCCTTCCTATCCTTTTCTAAAATACAATTTGAGGTCGTTCAGAAACAGTTGCAAATTTGACTTGAATTTTCTTTAATTGTTCCCACCAAGTGAAAAATAAAGACAAATTTTGGAAATGAGAAATTTCCAAATGCTTGAAATCCTAGGGTTTGGTTCACAGCAAGTCTAAGGTGCCCTTCATAACCCTGTTTTGCCACTGTCAGTGCACCCATAGTTAGGACGTAATGTGGTAGTTTGGATATTTGCTTAGAAGATGTCCTACTCAAGCTCACTACTTGCTTCTTTTTTGGAGTGTTTTCAGCCTTTTCCTGTAGAACATAGTGCAATGATTCTCTCTGCCACTCTTTATAAATTCCTGTTTAAACTCCTAAAATATCTAAGAAATAATTAATTAATGTTACTTCGATTAGTGAGAGAGGAAATAAGAATTGTATTGTATATTCTGGTTCTGTGGTCATATAGAAAAAGCAATTATTTGTACAGCCTGCTAGCCACACGCTAAATTTTTGGGTGATGATTTCCTGGATACATTATGTTGAGTTAATAAAGAAATTTGATGCCGTGTTTCAGGTAGGGCGAGGTCTAAAAAGCTGGCTGGGTTAGTCACTGACCTAAGGACTGCTTACTTCTTAGTGACCATTCCAAACGATAACCTGGTTTCTTAATGACTGTTATATTTTGTTTTAATTCCATGGTGGTTGTGACAGAATGAATTATCAGATGTAGGAAAAAGCCAAAGCATCTGGGTTTGATTAATCATTAATCCCTTATGGTTTGCAGGGAGCTGTGGCAGGAGTGGGGAGAAGGCTCTAAGGCCTCTATAAGCTGGACTCAAGTCACAGTAAGGCAAGAAGTTTTCAGGAGTTTCTGAAGCATCAAGAAAGGACTTTTCTAACTGACAGAGAGACTGACAGACTGCAGGGCACATGAAATAATCCTTCCATTCAGATCAAGCCGTGCTGTGTCCAGTTTTGGGCCTCACACTTCAGGAAAAAATACAGTTCAAATAAAAAAGGACAGCAGAGGGAGTAATCTGAGATCTTGAAGACATGGTTTATCTGGAAAGAGTAGCTTAAAGAAGTGTTGCTGGTGGGAGGATTTGAAATAAACAAAGAGGAAGAAAAAGATCTGATTTCTTAGTCAGTGAAGGACCGGTCAAGAAGTAATAGGCTGAAACCACAGTATGGAAGGTACAAGTTATCAACAGGAAAACTTTCCAGTGATAAGCAGCGAAGAATATGTTCCCGTATTCCTATCAGCGACAGGAGAGACATACCTCAAAACAAGCTAGGGTTGACCCTTCAACACTATCCTATATTTCACCATATGTGCTCTGAATCAGAGAAATTTAAGTTTTGGTCATCTTCCTCCAGGTGAGTGCTTTAAACCAGTGGTTTCCAAACTGGAAGATAAGGTGTGAGCACAATGAAAATGAGCTACCAGGCCCAAGCTAATAAGGTCTAGTCCTGCAGGACAGTATCAATACCGGTCTTGGGACTGGTCTGGGGAAGGCAGGAGGCTAAGGAGCCGGACCCAGTAATGCATGGGACAGGGCTGATTTATGTTCCTGATGCTCAGTAATATAAATACTGGGTCTAGTTAAGTTACTCACCCAACTGGTAGATGCTTGTGTTTTGGTCCCTGATCTAGTGGGAGTGCATTTGCATAAAATAGTACAGCTTCAACAGAAGAAGCTGAGTTTGCCCACTTGCTCCCAGAAGACTTTCTAACTTTCAAGCCCTTCTTTAAAGATAAGGGTTAAAATTCTTTAACCCAGAGAATTCATTAGCTACTGTCTGAATTAGTACTTCAACCCCTGAGCTACTGGATAAAAAGAGCAGAGGAAGGATCTTCACACCAGAAGTTTTGTGAAAAAATTAGCTTGAAGAAAACCAAATGAAACTATTGTATGAATTCAGTGGAATTTATGTATAGTTTTAGAGTGACTAAAACTGAACTTTTCAGGGGAAAAAAAGACCTTCTTGCCACTGTAAACTGTTCCTAAGATGTTCTTCTAGCACTTTTGATTATATTATAGTGTTAATACATTTAGGCATACCAGGTTAAATTTAACGTTTGGACATGATCTCTGTGAATGTAATGTCTTCATTCTTTTCTGGAAAGATATGACCTGACAACAGCTGTTACCCTTATGAGAACCATGTCCTAAGTATTGTTTAGATGTTTGCTGCTGTTTTAAATGGTTTCAGGAGACCAGTGGACAATACTTCTTTATAGTTTCTTTTACAAAGGGACCAAAAAGTTAACTGTGTCATGATCCTAGAAGATAAAGAATGAGATTAAAAAAAAAAAGACATCCTGTTTTATAATTAGGGCAAATGTGCAAATGTGCAAATACCTCTTTTTGACTCTGTCCATATTAAAATGCAGTACCAACAGCAACAGACCTAATTATTTGTAACATGACAACCCTTTTCCTTTTTTACCAATTTATCAAAGTGCCGGAGTACTAGAACAGCCTCCTGTACTATTTATGAATTGTAAGAATAAGTTTAAAATAATATCTCCACCCTATTTATTGCTTAGTTATTTGGAGAGCAACTGTGGTCTAGTCAAATGTAAGTATTAGTAAATAGATTATCGATTCCAGCATGTAGAACCTACACATTCCTCAGACAGCCCAAACAAGTACTTATCCACTCCTTCAATCCCCACTACCCAAAGCAGAGAATGATTTTTTTCTGAGCGATGGATCTGACTATCATCCAGATTTTTTTTTCTTTTTTTTTTCCCCCATAGTAGACTGCCACTACGTAGCTATCGGCGAGGTATTGAAAACCAGCATGGTGAGGAAGGTGAGCCCACCACTGTAAAAAGAGAAACACAATAAGCAATATAAGTGGAAACCAGAACAAAAAAAAGTCTGCAAAATAGAAGTAAAGTAATATTTTTGGTATTTTCTCTTTCCATGTTAGTGTTTGTTACTGTCACTCCTCATTTCAAGAAAGAAGTTTGCCCAGTTTAACTTACTTTTTTATATTAAAAGAAAACAAAACTGGCACTAGTAAAGAGCTCTATGTGCGTTTTTAATGGGGAAAAAAGTTTGTAAGAACCTTAAGAGCAGATGAAGGGTTGTTGAAGCCTATAGCTGTGACAATGCTTGTGGGAAAGTCTGGAACAGCAGGGAGTAAAGTGTCAGCCAAGAAACCTGAAAAATAGTCCAAACACTATCATAAAGTCCTTCTTTTAATAATGTGTTTTTAATTTTAATAATATATTACTATTTGGTTTGTTTCTTAGGGACCTGTGTTTATTATAAAGCATTCCTTGAAGCTGTCAGTCTGTGGGAGCTCCCCTGAACTCCCTCAACATGCAGCTTTAGTGGTTTTCCTCTGTTTTGAGAGGGTACATTAATAACCACATACTACTATAGGCATTAAATAGGCCACCCACCCTCGAAGAAGTACAGTCCACATTTGTATCCACTCTTTATGGCAGCTAGCCTAATGGGAACGATGTCAAGGGGTGCAATGAAACACTCTGTGCGTCTCTTGACTTCTATCTTAGGGAGGATCTTTTGGTGTTTGACAGCTATTCATTCAGTCAAGAAATATTACAGAGGAGCTGATTTAGTGCTGATGAGAAAAGAAGGGTGCCACCCGCCGTATCCTCACCAGCAGAACTGGTGTCCAGCCTATGCTGTTGCCCTTTGGTCATGTCTGCATATGTATGACCTGTAAGCTGCTCTAATTACTCATAGCTCTCTAGTTTATCATTCACATAAGCTGCATGACCACGACCTATAAGCAACGTCTGCAGTGGTGGGAGCCTCATTTTCTGGCTGACTCTAGAAAGTTCATGCTTGCTCTCGTAACTCTCTATTCTTCTCTTCTGTATCTGGCCAGCTCTGTTGGGTCTGTCCAGGAGCAGACATATGGGCACAAATGAGGTTTTTGAGGAAGTGCATATCTGTGCATATGTGTATGTGCAATTTTTTTATTACAAGCAGGCCTGGCAGCTCTGTTTATTTAAAGTTGCCTGACACTTTCCACTACAAAATGTTATTTCCAGTTGCCAAAATTTAACTATTTGATCTGAAATGGTTCAAGTCAATAGCCCACCTCAGATTCAAAAGAGTGTAAGGGGCATGTGCTTATTTGTTTGAAGTTATCAAACCAAGTTGGGCGGGAGTGTCGATCTG
>NW_009217563.1:0-36561 GCF_000690835.1 Fulmarus glacialis
TCTATGATTCTATGATTCTATATTCTAAAATTGTCTACATATCTCCCATTGACTATAAAGGTAGCTTAGGTGGCTGGTTCAGTTGTTACTAAAGTTAGGTAATCTGAATTCCCACCTTTCCTACCTGTCAGAACCTACCTGGCTGAGCTTTCATGCAACAACAGCCTACATTCCATCTATGCATGCTCTTTTAAACTATTGGAGTAGGACAGTGATACTGTCAGGGCTTTTTCTTTTGTTTTCCACTTTGCAGTATTAATGTAAAGAACACCTAAATTCAGGGTTGCGATAGGAAGCTGTGAAAATAGGACTTCTCATCATAGTCTGCTTAAACTAAGCAAGAAAATTAAAAGCTATCTAATAGATTTCATTGAAGTTTAAAATGACTGCTTAAATTTTGCTTTACTGTATTTTTCCTCAACATTTTTATCAGGAACATGTATCATACCCATCTTATTTTCCTGTCAAATGGCTTGTAGTTTCATTCACAAGTATTGCAACACACAAAGCAAATAGAATGATTAAACTACAGCAATGAAGATTCAAAAACATAGGAGAAGTATAATGTAAAAAGTAGAAAGAAATAAAGGCAATAATTGAAGCCTTATTCAGCTTATTGTATAAGCATTAGATAATAGTGCAATATGTTACCATTGGCATTATTGTTTCTGTTCAGTTCCTCTGTACTACCTTTTAGTCTTACAACACAGCTTGAGTTGTTCAACTTTTAGAAAGAGGGAACAAAGGACATTTTTAGATTTAGAATCCCATGTTATTTTTTTATCTGATGTTTTTTCTGTTTTTTTTCTCTTTGTTCCCCCCCACTCCCGATCTTTTGTCTGATGTTTTTGATGTTTTATCTGACAGTTTAAGCTAGAAACTCCCAAAGAACAAAAAATTGGAGCTGCAGAGGCTCATGCAAATGATAGAAGTTTCATTGGTACACAGCTAGGAAATGACCTTTGATACTAAGAAGTGTCTATTTTCCTTAGTTTTGCTGTTTGCCTCTTACCATTCACTAGTACGTCCTTCCTTAAGTAGTTCTGATCAGTTCTTATCAGCTTTAACATCAGTAGCAAAAGTTAGGATATGTAACGTTAAAAAAAACCAATCCCATGAACACAATATAATGTATAAGAAGTGGGAAGCAATCATCAGCCAGAAGCTTCAGATAAACATCAGAGAAATGATTGTGTTGTTGTGAAAGCACTTGACTCAGACTCATGTAACCTGGACTCAACATTAAATTCCCTAGCAGTCTCCTGGATTGTCCTAGGAGAGCATTTAATGTTGCTAACTATGTCTACACTGACTATTTTTGACAGTCTTAGACACATGCCCAAGGACCAATTTCCTGACTTTCCATGGTATTTTGGCCTTGGAACACATCTGAGCCATAATCGGAGCACCCAGCACTCTAACACCTGTTAGCCCATGTGCTCCAGAAACCATGCAACAGTTGTGAACACGCTTTTCATAAGATGCTTTAGATACTTAAAGTATCCCCAGAACGATGCACAACAGAGTTCGTACCATGCCATCATATTATGTTAATACAGACAGGCAGAAGACTAAACTCTCTATCATTTACAGAGCATGTGTCTATGATGCCTGTGCAGCAGGATAATCCCCTTCATACTGTGAAGGAATCATATGCCATGTAATAAAAAAAAAATGTGAACATAATGATTAATAGAGCCAGAGCTTTCCTTATGTATACAGACTAATAAGCAGAGAGCTGTTCATCTGCCATAGCAGGACCCCTTTTCTGCTGTGGTGGCTTTGAGAGATAGGATGTCTCACTTTCTCTGCAAACCTTATTGCATTGCCAGTATTGTGTTGACGCCCGGGCTGCCCAGTGATGCAGATTCTCCTAGCCAGGAGTTATACCAGAATATCACAATCACATTACACTTTGAAGGATAATGTAGTGCCAAAATTATATGCATTTCTGAAATGCTTGGTAGTTGCTATTTTGAGTGTGTCACTGTAGGCAGTGTGCAGTACAGACACACCATGGAGAAAAGTCTAACCATCTTTAGCTGGATATGCATATTCCCTCTGCTGCACAGGTAATGATGTTACTGCCTTCTTGCACAGCTGTCCCATGCTTTCCATCTCCTGCATGCCCTGTCCCTCCCCAAGCTGAAATGCTAAGGAAAGCCTCATGATCACATGGGTTTTTTTTCCATAGAAGACTTCGAACTTTCACCCCCTGCTGACACAAAAATTTCTGGAGTGTCCTAGGTACAATTTTTAAATGTTTGTGCTGGAAAGGCCAACAACGGGAAGTGCATTGGAGGATCTGCTATGCACACACCAATAAGGAAGAACTGATCAGCTGATGGCAGCCTTGGCTGAAATGACCATGAGATGGGGAAACTTAAGAGCCTGAGGTAATTGAGGAAGACCAGTAGCAGACTGAAGATCCCAGATTTCAGCAGAACAGACTTTGACTTGTTCAAGGAACCGGCAGGAAGTCCTGTCCTGAGGCCCATTTCAGGGAGCAGCTAGAGCAGGGCTCCTCCACAGGGAAGGTGAGTCGGGAGCCATGGGTGACCCAGCACTGGCCAGGCAGGGCACAGTCTGAGCAGGGTGAGCAGAGCAGGATAATGATAGCAACAGGGTCCTTCAGTGATCCAGTGATCATCAGAGAGATTGAGGTAGTGAGTCAGGTCCAAGGTCACACTGGGAAAGCAAAATGACAGTTCAGGAACAGCTGGACACAGCTGGATACAGGTTTACTTACAGCATAACTCCACAACTCGGTGCAGGCTGGGGACTGGCTAGCTAAGGAGATCTGCAAAAAAAGACTCTGCTGACTGAATCAGCAGTACATCTTGCAGAGATGAAGCCTAACTGAATGCTGGACTGCATTACCAGGATTACAGCCAGCAGGTTGGAGAAAATGATTTTTCTTTCCTACTTATCACTCGTGAGGCCTCATCTTGAATAACATGTTACTTATGGGCTCCTTGATGCAAGAAAGATATTGATAAACTGGAGAGATTTGGTGGAGAGGTTAGCCTTGAGGAAAAAAAGGCTAAAGAGTGACCTAACTGCTTTTTTTCCAGTATCTAATGGGTGATTAGAAAGAAGACAGAGCCGAGCTATTTTCAGATAGAAATAAAAAAAAAAAGAGGCAATAATGACAAGTTGCAAAAAGGGAAATTCTGACTGGAGATAAGGATGCAGTGGGGGACATCACCAAGGAAGTTGTTAAACACTGGAACAGGTTGCCCCAAGAGGTTGTGGAATCTCCATCCTCAGAGATATTTAAAACTTGACTGAATATGCCTCTGAGCAACCTGATTTAACTTTGAATTTAGCCCTGCTTTGACTAACTGACTTCCAGAGATCCCTTCTAATCTAAATAGTTGCATGATCTTGGAGCATGGCAAAGGGCTAGGAACAGCTTGATGCAACCCACATGGAACTGTCTCATATCCAAGCCAAGATTTAGTGAGTTTATGGGTATACATAAGAAAGCTAATCTGGACATGACATGCACATGCTGTAGTTAATGCATGACACTTGTAGGTCAATTCATTTATTCCTAGCCAGGGCCTGCCTGTGGCTGCCAACTCAGCTCCCCCGTCTCTGTCACAGTCCTGGCCAGTGACATGCAGCCTGGCTTACATACAAAATCCACCATCCAGGAAGACCAAAAATAGTGCTAGAATCCTCTTTATGGTTCCTGGGATGCGTCCCTTTTTCAGTGATGCAGCCAAATCAGGAGCAGATCTGGCATTATCTGCATGCTAAGAGTATCTCTTTTGCCACTGTATAACCTTCATTAATGAAGGTTAGGTGTTGGGCCAGCTGGAAAATTTTGTTGGCTCCCTCAGGGAAGTTCTGGCAGAATAATGCTATTAAGACAGGTGTCCACTGCCTGCCTCATCTTCTCTTCATCTGTGTGGAAGATATCTCCAAAATACTCAAATAACAGTCTTGCCAACCTCACCTGGACACCCTGAGGAAAGCAAAACTTTGTTGACATCTCTAAAAATGAGTTAAGGGAAAATATACCCCAAAACACATTTTGTCCTGTAGTTAGCTTAGTTTAGGTATATCTATGCACTAAAGTGACTATTTACTTTATGCACCATAGAAACGTCTAAAAAAATGAAGCTTCTCAGTTTTCCATAGGCCATCACCAACACCCACTCCAGCAAAGACCCTGAGAAATCAGAAACTCAAGCACTAAAAGTGTCTTCTGAACATGCTTGAAGTACATGAACAGTAAACTGAAGCTACAGTTTGTGAGGTCAAAGTAAAGATTTTGGTGTACTGACTTTTGGGGCCTGAGGGAGGTAGAATAGAACTTCATTTTCTTTTTGGAAGGGGATTGTCTTGTACAGACACAGTTGATATTTACCCTCCCTTCAAAACCTTTTCCTATATGGAGACATTTAGAAGTCTTCCAGAAGAATCTTTCTTTAAGATAAGTACTGTTAAGGCCTCTGTCCTGAACAGTTAGCACTGTTGCCCAAAGGTTCCTGAGCTATGTCTGCTGCTTATTTTAAAAGATGTGTAGGGGAAAATCCAGACATTATCTCCAATGGAGTGAATCTCTGAAGATTACTTGTGGGAGTTTACTTGGAAAAAAGTTGTATTCAGCTGGGAAAAGTGCTAGAGTTGGAAAGAATGTAAGTGGGCAGAAATAAATCTGTATGCAGTGGAAACGAAATTAGAGGGTTCACTCTAAATCCAGAAGCAAAGGCAGGAGGAAGCCTCACTTGGTCATCTGTGCCTTCAGCCATACCTAATTCTGGTTGTTTTAAGGAAAAAATCTTGAATTCCTTCTTTTCCCCTGCCTCATACTTATTCCTTTAATGCTTTTTTTCACCGCAGAAAAGACGTAAGTGTTTGAAATTAAATTATCCCATAATGCAACTCTGAACTGTGCACTGGAAGAAATTCCTTCTGACTCCACTGCAGTGAACAACTTGTGCCAGAGGCATGCTATCTAATTACCATACACTTTCTTGACTAGTTCTGTGGGGAGGGAAAAGGTAGTGTGAGATCAACTGAAATATGAAACAATAAAATGAATTAAACTGCACACAGTAAGAGGAGGAAAAATGAGATGGGAGTTGTTTTTGTTAAATGTTTACTGTTCATGCACTGCCCAAGGCTTAAATTCTTGACTGTTAGAGGTTTTTACAGTTTTATGGATACCATCATAGGATTTTAAAATATTCTGGTATGTGTTGCAATTCTTGTTGAAAGTGCATATTCCCTGCTTCTCAAATACAATATCTGGTTTGGTGGTTTATTCTGCATTTCTTGGAAAATCATCCTTCAACCTTTTTTAGCTCTAAACACAACCATAACTAGACTGATTCATCCAAAAAACAAATGTCACCAGAAACTCTTTGTATTCCTTCTCACTTTTTAAGATCTTAGTCTTTCCTTCTTCTACATAATTCACTTGGCAAAATCCTCTGCAAAGCCTCCGGTTTCCAATAAAGGAATAACTGTAGTAGGAGACTGAGAAAAAATTCTGTCACTAGTCATGTTTTTGTAATTACCTCCTCAAGCTCTTTCTTCTATTAGTTATGAATTTACTTGGAAAACAGCCTGCTCATCAATAGTTTAGTTACCAAAAAAAAAAAAAAAAAAAAAAAAAAAATTGATGTATCTTTATATAGAGGAGAATATGTGGCAAAAATTACATTAAGCCTTGAAAAGATTTTTTTCTGTAGTATGGATACAAGACTTTATGTCCTTTTGAAAGGTTAATGCAAACACAAGTCATTAGCAGAAGAGTAAAACTTTTCCTTCCTCCATCTTCCTTTGTCTCATATCCCATACATGCCAACTGAAAGATTACCACATAGGAATTGGTACACACGTTATGCAAGCAAGCAAACATAACTAAGCAGACATAAAGTATTTTGCAGTTTTGTACCTAAGTAGGGGATTGCTTGCACAGTCTAATCTACATTTAATATTCATTGATGGGTCAGATGATACCTGATTTTTTCCCCACAATAATGGAATGTACAAGTGTCTGCACACCATTTCCACAATACTCAGTATTTAACTTTGTTGCTAATACAAGCAATTTGCATGAGAACACCAGTACGTCCTATCTACCTGGCTGATTAAAATGCCCTGAAAAACATTAAATTCACACTAAACTGAAGACACTGTTTCTTTTTGCGCAGATAATTTTCCAAGCTTCCTCAAGATCCTGGCCAACAGTTAGAATTTCAAGCATGTTACCTCACCCATGCAGCAAATGGCAGTGATGAAAGTACATCCCCTCCATGAGGGTAAGCTTAAGATTCAGTTACAAATTGTCTGGACTGGACAACCTTTGGCAGAAGAAGCTTTTTTTAACAAACTCAGAAAGAAGTTTGGAGTTTCATTTTAATGGCAGAGTAACTATATGCAATTCATTTGCAATTATATGACCTAATGATCCCTTCCAATGTGACATGCTTAATAAAAAGAAGTATTAGAAAGAGAAGGGTGTGGCTGAAGAAAGTAAGCTCCCATTTTTACATAAAAAATTAATTGTAAGTGATGCAGAGTATGAACTTTTGTTCTGAGAGGTTCCCTTGAGGCTTAATCTGTGTAACTCCAAACACCCACTACAGTTTCATTTTAAAAGCTGAAACTATTGAAATAAATCCATGCCTGCAAAGAAGTAAAAAGAAAAATCACATGATCAAAAGTAGAATGAATAGGTAAACCAAATCTGTCCCTGTATATCTTGTAGTTAATCTGGTTTACACTACATAAGTTATGGGTAGGAAGGTTGGGATATTTTATGGGCTCAGCACAGCACCAGACTGGAAAATCTGTCAGCCCAAGTGTTGTCAGCCTCCTAAGGCAGTAGTATAAGGGAAAAGGTGACTTTGACTTCTCGGTCTGAAGTCCTTTTTCCTGACAGTGAGGATCTAGTTGGTCTGCATGGAATATTGGCCACTGAATCAAAGGTTGTTTCAGAGGAGGAAGCAAACCCATTCTGTACAAGGGAGGTAGGGCTGAATGACCACATGATGGGGTGTGGCATGCTCCATGATAGTAAAGACAAATTGAAGCTTCATTAATCCTCTCTATTTCATTCCCTCTCTCCCAGTAGATGTACATTTAGTAGATTTATAAGAGCAGATCTATATTTTTTTATTTGAGATTCACCAGTCCTCCTTTTCCAGGAATGTTCCGACTCCTATAGAGTGCATTGCTAGAGGGAATGTTAGCTTTAGGAAGGACAATAGCTTTAGGAAGGCCAATGGTCTGCTGCAGTTATAGCACTTCTTGGGGATAATTACTTGCATGGGTTCTCTCTCCCTATCCAACTTCTGCAATTTTAGAGCTTTCTGAATCATTCTTTTATGCATGAAGGCTATGTATGTAGGCCCAATGGCTATTATTATCTAAAAGCAAAATATTAACTCTCTTTTACTCTCTCTCTCTGAAAACGAAATTAAGGAGTTAATAAGTTCAGTGACTACTGTATTATAATTGCTTCCTAACCACTATATAGTTTCTTGAACAAAGCAATCTGGAAAATTTAGAATGCTTCCCTTCTATGCTGATAAACATTTATCAAAAACATTTTAGAAATATTTTTAACCATCTAATAACAAGGGCATTTCTGCAGTATATTTACACTTAGCAGGAGAAGCTGTTATCTATATTCCTCTTGGTTTTAAGATATGAAAAATATTTTCAGAAGCTTTTAGATTACATGTAAGTGGCATAGGGTACATAATTGCAGAGAAAAAAATGAAATGGCTTGCAAAATAATGCCACAGCAATATTGCCCATCGGGTATTAAATAACAATGTTTACATTGTTTACTTGAAACAAACCTTTCATTATTAAATACAAATTTGCTATGGAAAGACAGAAATGTTAATTTTGTATTTAATAATTAAATGTTTCCAATTTTATTTCAGAGCAAGATAATTCTGGTAGTAGGATAAGGCTAGAAAATATTATATGCTCCCAACTGCACTCCTTATTTTAATGTTAATATCCAAAATGTTGTGGAATACTTGTACACAATAGCCATTCCTTTAATGAGACCTTTGATATCAGTGAACAAACTAGGATCCAGCAGGGATTTGTTTTCCTTTTATTTACTTCATTAGCAGCACTATGAATGTTACATATAAAGCCAACTGGAAAAGCAGAACATTTTGTATGCATGCATTCTTCTTAATGAAGCCACAGAACAATATTAAATTAGCTATGGAAGCTGGTACTTTTTATTGTAGTAGTTGATAGCACGACACCCTCTCTGTGTTAAGCTACAGTAAGTGAATATATGATTGTCTTCCATTTGACCACATTTCAATACCTACAAATGTGTTATGAAAGATTTAACTTATATAAATTATTTTAGGTAACAAAAAACTTTTCATATGGAATTCCATAACACTACTTCCAGTCTTAAGAAAAACTTTAAATCGAACTGTAATTTATATTAATGAGAGCTCAGAAAAGGAAAAAAAGAAATCTTCCTGACTTCAATAATAAAAGGATTTGGTAAAACATCTTCTCTTATGTAAAATTCCTATTGATTTCAGTAAGGACCTCTACCTAAAAACTGATTGAGAGTAGAAATTCAGATGTCATTACCTCTACATTAATTTCTGCAAAAATGAGCCACACCTTTCTAGGTTTCACATCCATAAGATGTGGAAAAGAACAGCAATTTATTATAACATCTATCAAATAAGACAAAAACTCCTACTTGTTAACAAGCTATAGTACAAACAGAAAAGTTATGTGCAATTCTTCAGAAGAACTGAAGAAGATAGAGATTTCATCTATGCAACATGGGAAGAGGTAGGGACAGGTTGTGTATGAAGCTAGTACAAATAATGTAGCTTAGATCACAACCACATGTCCCTTAAGAGCTACTTATCCCAGAGTGGAGGGAAAGAAGAAGACAGAAGAGGGGAATGAGAAGACATGCTGCAGTCTCTCACGTCTGGTGAGAAGTCAGCATGAGAAGTCAGCATAAGAAGTCAGTGAACAGGATTGTTCAGGAACTGCTCCAAGTAACAATCTACCACTCTGCTTGTCTCTATGTACTCCCAACAATTTCTAACCTGAAATCTCACAATTGTCTCTAAGTCTTCTTTGGAACACAAGTCCTTGGGTTTCCCACAATAGCATTAGCCAATGCTGGCCACTCCAACTCCCACACCACAGAAAAATACCCAGACTTTGGAAAAAGATGGAATTGCACAGCAATTAAAGAGATGGAGCAGGACAATTGTCTCAAAATCTCATATGATGATTCAGCTTAGCTACACACTTCTTGCTAACATGTCTATGCAGGAGAAAGATGCTGTGATGTGATTGGTGATGCTGAGCTCTTGTAAGTGCCAGTGACTCTTCCATTTGGTCAGACAAGCTCAATGAACTTGACTATTGTGGGTTTCTGGTTCAGGCCAGAAATGTTATTGAAAATGTAAGGGAGTAACTATTCCATTTTTATGCCTTATCTATTTCTCTACCTCTCACAGAACTTGTCCAGATTATCTCTGTGCTGCTGCCAAGAAAGTAATGTGTCCCTACAGGGCTCACTCAGAATTAACTGTCCAGCAGGAGTTCCTGTCCTAGAATAGATTTGCAGTCATAAGTCTATGTCTTAGCATAGCCAGAAATGTCTTCCTAGCCAAGAAGTTAGGGCCAGTACTGGGACTTATCTCCAACAAGCTACTGCAGCTTTCTGCCCTTCCCTTGGCATACAGAACACAGCTTTCTCTAAAAATGATGTTAAATGTCTTCAGAGATGCCCCAAACTGCTGGAGGCAATGTCACTGATTTTCAGGATGACAAAGGCCTATTCTCTAATGTACTGTTGGCATATGCCTCTGAATGATTTAGGGCATGACTGAGTTTAGCAGGAAAGGATGTGCTCTTTTGTGGAAAGAAGAAAATGAGGAGGTGATAAAAAAGAAGGGTTTGGGTAAGAGTGCCTCATGCCTATAAGCAACATAGATCAAGTTGTATATGTCATGTATATGTCATCTATAGAGACCCGTCTTGTTTTCTGAGATTTACTGGGATGGGTATGTGTACTGTTCTCACCACCCAAATATCTAGGGCATTCTTACTGAGCAGCCAACAGCTTCACACTTAGATAAGGTCCAGTTAGGGCTGTGTAGCCAGTGCTGACTGGTGAACCCCAGGAACTTGATGCTAATGTCTGTAGCCCTTCCCATGGGCTACAGTTTCTTCAGGGCACATTCACCTGAGCCAGCATGGAGTTCTCCATGGGCTGTAACGTGGGTATCTGCTCCGGTGCAGTCCTCTCCGTGGGCTGCAGAGGAATCTCTGCTCCAGCCCCCAGAGCACGTTCTCCCCTCCTTTTGCTCTCTCCTTGGTGTTCACAGGGTTGTTTCACATTTTTTTCCCTCACTTCTTACTACTGTGTGGCATTTTTCTCTTTCTTAAATATATTTTTACAGAGGCACCATAACCTTAGGTCCGTTGGAGCCAGCTGGAACCTGCTGTGTCCTGCACAAGGCAGTCCCTGGCTTCTGCTCACAGAGGCCATCCTCCAGCCCCCTGCTACCAACACCTGGACACCTACACCAAATACACATTATATCCCATCAATCCTTATCTGATCAAACTTTATTATGTCATATGTTAACACTTTGCAGTGTTTCCATGAAAAGCTGTCTTTGACTATCCACCTTGCTCTTGTCTGATGGAGTTTTGCTAAACCTAGAGATTAGCCAAATGTGTTTGGCAGTGCTGTTTTCAGATTTTTGTTGGAAGCTTATTGCTGCCCTGTGGACTCCATTCCAAAAATGCTTCGGGAGCGGGAGTACTAGCAGACCCACCATAACTTAAAATAACAACAGCTACATAAGTGGTAAAAGTATACTGTAGATATCACAAAGCAGTAAGTGCATCAGTCTAAGAGACTTGGACTGTCCTTACTACTTGTGTGGTGCAAGTATGGTAATACTGACATATATCACTATCTGCCAACTGAACATAACTGCCTTGTGAATGCTGATGCTATGCACAGTCCCAGAGCCTGAGGGAGCTGTCAAGACTGATTTCTGCCCAGCACTAGGATGTCTGAAACATCATACTAGATGGGAATTATGTGCTGCTACATGAAGATCAGTGAATCATAAGCTACTACTAAAAGCAACACCTTCAACACACAATTAATAAGCAACCTATGGACTGAAATATAGTTGCTTAAAACATTCAGTGAAAAAACATCCCAGACGATTTGTAGAACCTTTGTTTCAGGAGCGACGCTAAGTTTGCTGTGGAAATGGCCTACAGCAAATAACTCAGTCTACTTTCTGCTAGTATATACTGTAAAATATAGTTGGTCTGTGGATGTTGAGGACGGAATCAGCCATCTGCAGACTAAGGCTTTAATAAAGTGACTTTTTTCTGAGAGTGTAGGGTTCTGGAAAAAGTCTGATATGCTGCTGTAAGTTACCTTGTAATGTTAAGTGATCTCTACAAGAAGGCAGGAGGTAGGAAAGCCAAAGCTCAGCTGTGTTTGAAAACAGTAAGAGATGTGAAGGGCAAAATGAAAGGATTCTTTAAAAAAATTGGTGGCCAAGAGAAGGATTAAGAAACTGTGAGTCCATGGGTCAGTGGGACAGGAGACATCACAAAAAGTGGCATGGAAAAGGCAGAGGTTCTCAATGCCTGCTTTGCCTCAGTTTTTATTGGTAAGGTGAAAGCTTGCCTGCGGGTCTAGTGGCAGTCTGCAGGTGCAAGCATTACCCAGAGCAATGGAGGATGGAGTGAGGGAGCACTTTGGACTGTTGGGCGTATACAAGTCCATGGGATCAAATGGCTGCATCCAAGGGTGCTGAGGGATCTAGCCAATGTCACTGTGAGGCCACTCTCTAGCATCTGAAAGATCATGGTGATTGGGGGAGGTTCCTGAAAATGAGAAAAAGGCAGAAATCACACCCATCTTCAAGAAGGGCAGGAAGGAGTGTCTGAGGAGAAACAAACTGTTCAGCCTTACCTCAGTACCTGAGAAGATGATAGAGCGACTAATGCTGGAAGTGGTTGCCAGACTTACGAAAGGCAAGGAGGTGACTGGGATCAACCAATATAGATTTACTTAGAAGAGGTAGTGCCTGACAAAACTGATTGATTACCTTTTGCAGTTAGATGACTGGCCCTGTGGACAAAGAGCTCTGTGTGTTGTTTACCTTGACTTTAGTAAAGCCTTTGATAAGGTCTCCCATAGTATTCTAACAGCCAAACTGTTTGTTTAGATATGAACTGGACAAGTCAGCTAAAAGGTGGATTGAAAATTGGCTGGAGCAAAGGATTGTGATCAGCAGTGCAAAGTCCCACTGGTGGATGGTTAACAGTAAAGTCCCTCAGGGATGAATAGTGGTGTAAGCATTTTCTGATGTATTTATTGACAACCTGGATGATGGGGACAGTGAAAGTTTGAGTATGATACCAAATTGGGGGAGAGAAGGGCTGCTATCTTTCTATGATTTGGAAACAAGTAAGGAAAATCAAGGAGCAGCAGGAGTCTAATGGCTGAATGAGGAATCATGGCTGAGATGAGCATCTGGGGAGAAATTCGAACTGCACAAAGATACTAGATTCAAGAACTGTGAAAAACAGAAAAAGAGCAGTGAAACAGATAATTGTTTACTCTACCTTAATTCTAACTTAATTGTTCGTTCCACCTTTATTTTTGCATTTCCTACCTTTTCAATGTTTGATTCAGTAACCTTAAAAGATACTTCCTTTGTACAGCCCGACATACACAGGTTGTGTTTCTATCGCATGTGTTAGAAAATACTTATCTTTTAGTATGAAATTAAAGCGAAGGAAAGTGATGTTATCAAAGTACTCATTTTCTACATGAAAAAAAGCTGTAATTTGGAGATTTTCATAATTTACTTTTTTACCAAAAGATGTCCTAAAAATACAATAGAAAAATAAAAAGCAAAGCTAAGTATAGAAAAGGTGTATAGAAGACAATGAAAACAGTTTAGTATGTGGAAAAAAAGAAGCCCATGTTCACTCATATACTACTTCATATGTCATATAAATTAAATAAGTAATACTATGTGTCTTGAAGTAGTCTGTGAATGTCATTGTCTTACAAATGCATCTATTGGCAGGTGTTCTTCCGTAGTTTGTGGCAATCCACTAGATTTTGCTGACAATAAGCCATTCTTTGGAGAATTCTGCTTGAATTCAACATTTAAGAACAGAAAAGGTTTTCCAAAAATGGCTTGAATCAAAAACAAAGAAGACAGCTGGTGGATAAACAGGTCAATTTTTCTCATTAAGGTACAGAAAAAACAGCCTGCTGCATACAGCCTGCCCTTCTCACCTACTGCAGTGAAGACAGAACAGTCTTATCAGGTAAGGTCATTCTGCATGGCAGCTCTGCAATTTCTGTCTCACCCTTCATTAATCCACAGGGGTAACCAGTAGGAATCCAACAGCTCTTCATCACTTCAGTATCAAGCAGCATCAAAACAGGTTGTCAGGAGCCTCATTTCCTTCCACCCTATGTGAATAAGTAGGAATAGTAAAAATCCAGCAAAGTAAAACAAAAAACAACCAGTGGAGATTTTACTGCGGGGAGGGAAGTGTTTTTATTTTGTTTCTTTCTTATTCTGATTGTTGGTAACATAATCGGCATTTGTACTCTATCTAGGAGAAAACTGGAAAACTGTACAATAATTTCAACATTTTTTGCTGCTCAAAGACCTCCTTTATAGACTATCGTAAACAGTTTTCTGCTCAGAATTCAATACAAAGGTGTCTCTGGCTACTGAACTAGATAGATACCTCTTTTTATAGGAAGAATAGGGTAAAATGTGGTCATTTAGAACACAATCATCATACATTCTCACCTGAAGAGCTTCTGTCCCTTAAAATTTCCATGAACTAATAGTTTATATTAGCCTTTTGGCACAAGATGTTCCAGAGAGATCCATGTTCATGGTTTGATACATCATACAGTATGATAACCATTCTTGACACTATAATTTCATACCAGTAAAGACAGTATTATTGTGGATTTCCCTATTTTTACTGTAGCAACTCTGAAGAAATATAAGCAAGATAATAAGAACCTGCAACTGTATTTGGACAGAAATTGTTGCCTGGCACCAGGGAAGACAAAATCACTAAGAATATGCTGATAAATTCCCATATCATTCCCTCCTTGTAGCAGTGCAGTGTGCTCTGTGTGTTTCTCCCATCCATGATGTTTACTTCAGCAGCCCGATGCTCCCCAGTGATAGCACATGAATAAAAGAGCAAGCAGTAAACTGACAATTTATCACAACTCTACTAATGGAAACTCTATGTGGTGTTCTATTCCTCTTTTCTTCCTTAATGCTTCTTATCAATGTTTCAGAGTGGTTGCCAAAAGCTGTTCAAAAATCTGTTATCCCCAAATATTATGTAGCTTACCATACACCGCAGAACTCCAGTGGAGACTGTATAAGCAAAGCACAATTTGGCATCCAGTCAACATAATTCTTTAAGAGGACACAATGCAATTTTATACAGCATACAATTTAAGTTTTAACTTACAATGTTTTTTAGTGATAAATAACGCAAACAATAGGTTAACTAACAACAGGCAGGCAATAAAGGTGAAAGAAGAAACTATATAACATGTATTTTTGGACTGACATCGGGAAAAATGGAGTCAATAACATAAATAATGTAGGAGGGTTGTTGCAGAAGGCAGCACCTGGATTAGAAAGATGTTTGCATTAAACAGTGTAAGATTAAGTGGTTGGAGAAAATATCCTAATACTACCAACACAAGGTCAAAACTACTTATTAAACTCTGACCTGTTTGGTGTTTTCTCTTTGCACTGAAAGTTTTCTGTGAACAAGTAAAAAAGAAGGAAAGATGAGGAAAGAAAGAACTACCTGAATGAAGGAAGTTAGAAAAGAAAGAGACCAGGATCTAGAAGTAAAATTCATTACGGTTAAAAGTCTTTACCTCAACTCCAGTACACAGCAGTTTTTCCTGCTTGAGTAGCCATAAAGCATGCGACAGGAAAAGCTTTTATGATTTAACATCGATCCAGTGAAAAGCCAGAACAGAGAAAATAAGATTCAAAATGGATACTTAACAGAAAAGTTCTCTTAAAAAAATCCCATCACTAACATCATCATTTTTTTCATTATCTTACCATAAATAAGGTTGTAGGATACCTTGTAAGAACCTATATGATGCAGGTTTACATATGCTTTCAAAGTTATTTCTCTGTGTGAGAGACATCACATGCTATTGATTTTCTGATCACATACCTAACTGTCCAAATAGTTTAGGCAAAGAATAAGGGTTACCTTATCAATGTAAAATTTAACTGGACTGTGTAAAGCAATAGAGATTTTCTTTTATATATGGCTTCGTCCATGGTGTTCAAGAACTGTACCTTGATTTGGTGGGAATTTCTGGACCTCTTGCAATAAAACCCAGCAGAAACAGTGATTGTTGGCCCCACAGCAATTTATTGTTAGTTAAATAACTTTCCCTAAAAATTGGTGTTGGCTTGATGCCTTCATCTTACCATCAATGCATGACAATCATAACTTCTTTTATACTTTTTTTGTTGTTCATTCATTCAGTCAGTCAGTCTGTCAGGGAGTCAGTTATTTTATTTAGTTGAGAAATCCATTGAAATTGGTTTAACTGACTAGAGGGCTGTGAGTTTGAGCCAGTGTTCTTGCTTTGCTTTCATGATATGGTGCTATTTTTCATCATTTTCATTATTCTTTCATTAATTACAGAATTTTCATTAGTGGTCTGTCATTTAAAGTTTGGCATATAACCCCTAGTTTAAGAAAAGAAACACCAAAAAAAAAAAAATCTTAGCTAAATGACCCTAGTGTGAATCTGATTTAACCAACTTAAGTATCTTTTTAAAACATCAACAGTCATACTTTTAAAAGAGCAGGGACAGAGATTAGCAAGATCTGTAAAATTTGACTGTGAATGAGATGCATGTGTGTTCTCAGGCTTCCCAAACCTAGCTTTGCTGCATAGGAGAGTCTGTCCATAGTCCCACACCACGAGCTTTAACAGAAGTAGAGAAAAAAGGGAGCAAAGTAGCAGGGAGGAAGCGCTTATGCCAGTTCTTTGCACACCTAATGTACTGCAAAAACAGGAGATAAAAGATGCTACCTCTTTTGTGATTACTTAAATGCCAGTGGGTCTTTTTTGTTGTAGGTATTCCAGATCTTCCTCTGCTGAGCACAGCAGGCACACCTCATCCTCTCACTATCTGGATGCCACTTTCTTGAACTATCATAACTTACTGAAATGGAAGATGAGGGCTGTAGTTATGGGAATCTTTATGCCTCTGAATCAGCACATTGTATTTAAACGTGATTACATTTGAGGCTCTGATTGTCAAAGGAATACTTCAGGAAATTTGTTTTGCCTGTTTACCTTCTCCTTTACTCATGGTCTTTGGTAGGTTATATTATAGTCACAGGTCCATATGCATCCTACTCCAAGCAAAGATGTTTCCCAAATCTTTCTTTCTTCTTAATAATCCATGCACAGTTTGTATTCTTAGGAATAGAGGAGATTATTTTCCTTTGATTTAAAGCTCCCATGAACCTGACTTGTGCTTAATGAATGAAAAAGGAACTGGTTCCAAATCTGTAAACAGAGCCTGAAGATACTTCTTTGTTTTCCCCCTCTCTAAATTTCAGTCAATACTTACAGTGAGTGGGTCAGTATGTCTTTAAAAAAAAGTCATATTGTTAATACTTTTTGTGATTCTTCTTGAGGAAAACAAAATTTTCTCTTCTGATTTTCTTTTTCTCTTCCTCTGGATTATGCTTCAGATTGGCGTGATAGTGTTTATTTTTCACTGAGATATACCTTTAAATAAGCTTCTTAGAACAGTAAAAAGACGTATTTCCACAATAAATATAACCGTTCAAGTTCTGTAACCTGGTTGTAAAAGTGCCTCATATATGATCTAAATTAGGAATATTTCTAGTCCTTTAAAAATACATGCGAACAATAAATCCTTACAGCAATGTCTTAGCAGGGAAAAAAAAAAAAAAGAAAAAAAAGAATGCTTGAGCTCTCTTATGCGACATCTTCCAATAAAACTCTGTCTCTAAAAGGCTGTTGCGGAGTAGAAAGCCTACGCTACTGGCACATTATAATGAGATGAAGTGAGATGACAGTGGGAATGTGAACAACACAGCTTTAGAGGATTGTCTGGATGACAAGAGAACCATTTCAAAGTGTTTCATGGAGGGTGCTATACTTTTCGGTTTTCACTATTACATTTCAGGTAGGGGCTCCCCCAACAGCGATTGAGTGGCAACAAGGATAAGGGACATTGTCAAATCAACTCTCTTTGTCTCTGTCTCCGTCTTACTCATTCTAAGAATAGAATAATCCCATCTTTTCATAATACAGTGACATTGCTCAGATCTTTCATTATGCCAGGATTAAGAAGAAAAACTGGGGGTGGATCTGCATGGGGAGAGCAACCTCAGTTTGATTCTTCTTGTTCCACCACCTTCCCTCTTTGTACTTTCTCGTCTGACTCGGGAGGCAAACCAACTCAACCTTACGCTCTTTTAGATTTAAAGGTTATTAACAACTGCAACATTAACCTGCTCAGACCTTATTTTCATTAGTTTAGATAGGATGGCAGGATTAAGCTAGCTGGAAGGAGCATGATGTGATTTAGTTCTATTTGATGCTTCTGCCTTAGTAAATGTCAGAAGCAGGGAACAGAGTATTAATAACCATTTGCATCCAGTATGCCAACAGCAGATCTCCAAGAGAATGCACTCTGTAAAATAAAGCTCCAAGGTAGCAACCCCCCCTGGCTTTTAACTCAGCCAAAAAATAAATGCAAACAAGCCCATTCAATACATATCTGACAAATGCAGGGTTAAATAAAAACACTACTATCTATTTAAAAGCAGAGAAGCAGTTTGCTGGAGCAGTTATTTCATGTTAATCACTTTGTATTTACTGCAGCTTGAGAAAGACGCATTTGTTATGCAGACAGTGTTCATTGTCGTAGCTTGATCATTAATGCACTGCTGCCAGCAACAAAATGAATTAGCTCTCTGAATACTAAACTGGGAAGCCAACGTTGAACCAGAGAGTGGCACAATGACACTTGCAGGATTAAAATATACTACCCAGCTATGAGAGCATGCATTTGTGGCCTCTGCTAACTACCATCTATTTTTAAGATTAGTATTAGTAGGAAACCTCTCTGGAATGGTTGAAAATTGTAGGACAAACAATAGTGATCATTTATGTTCCCATGGGAGTTTATACTCTTTCTGGAATATAAATCTTTCATGGATTATTTCCCATGCTTGACCACAGCCATTTTTTCCCATCAACAATTTATCATTTATCCCTTTACATGCATGCTTTGAATTTCTGCAATTCCTAGCATACTGTAGATCCATAGCAGCACTGTGGAAAGTACATGAATACAAAACACCAAGGAATCAAAGCCCTACTGTGTCTATGAATAGATGTCACAGACATGTGAAAAAGCAGAGTAACAAAGCAAATGCCACCTGTCACTCTGAATGTTTTTATACTGCTTTTGATGTCCCTATGTCACAAGAATAACAACATTAATCTCAGAATGGTAGGTTGTTACTATTAGCTATAACCTGCTCTACACAGGTCAGTAAACTAGAAAAGGCTGATCGTATGTTTAATATAAAAGGGGGCGGGGGGGGGGAGGGGGAAGAAGAGGAGGAAGAAAAAGAAGGGGAAAGAAGAGGAGGAAGAAAAAGAAAGAAAGAAAAAAGAAAACAAACAGGAGAAAAAATAGCTCAATCAGCCAAGTTTTTTGGTGGATTTACACTGCATCCATACTTATTTTAGTGGGAGCTCAGGGTTTGCGCTGTAATAAGATGTGTTCAGGTCAGAGTGGAAGGCAGCATCTTCCTTTGTGTCTCCTAAAAACTCTGGGCTCGATTTCCTGAGATATTGCAAGTATGACATTCCCAGACATTCAAAAGGGAGGAAAGGGCACCCAAAGGCAATAGGAACATATAAAAAACTCTTTGTATGTTTTAGGAATAGTATCGTGCATAAAGTGGTCATAAATTGAAGCTTAAGGAACAAAATCCTGAACTAGGTTGTGCAAAAGAAATCCAGATTCTAGTTGAATTATTTATGTTCTCCTAGAAAGGAAAACAAGTAAGCGGCACAATATTTCCAACTCCTATGGGAATATTTCCATCCCAATTAGAAATAAAAGATGTTTTAACATTTATATGCAAAATCAAATATGTCAACAAACACATTATAACCCAAACACCTGATGCAGAGAAGTGGTTAAAAACTATTGTATAGTTGATGCTGATGGCTGATTATTTTTGTGGACTAGTGTGTTTTAAAGCTAATATTTTATAATGTAAATTATAACTGAATCTCTTGTTCTGTTTATTTGCCTGTGTTCATTTTGAGAAATGCAGACTTTCAGGTTTAGAAAGGAATACATTCAAGATTAATGTTCATGAATGAAAACAAGCTCTGTGGGAGAGGGGAATTGTCATCACCATTATGTAGCTTTCTGACCTCAAAGACTATTATCTAAAATAATAATAGTATTCATTTACCAGTGAAGTAACACTCTGCAGTTAATTAAATGTTTGTACAGTACTATGAAATTATTAAATAAGTATATACCATAAATTCTAGAGTTGCATGAATCGTCTTTTCCTGCCCTTTTTGAAACACGTTACAAGAGCAACGTCAAGCTGCACGGGACTTTCTCCATGTAGTTAATGCCCATCTCATTTGTCACAGCAGTCCAGCCAGTTCTTTAGTGGAACATATCAGCTGGCTAGCAGTAGATTGTGTGACTTGAAGTAACACAGGATAATACAAAAATGATACTTTATCCAACTTAAAGCTACTGGTAATTTCTGTAAGCAGAATGTAGTTATCAAAAGTTGAATTTGCCCCAGATACACTGACAAATACTGTGATGAAGCGGAAAAAAAAGAGACATTTCATAACCAATCCATTTGGGCGCAAAATACGTGCTGAAAAATTCTCAAACGTGAAGCAACCTGTTTTGTTGTTATAACTCTACGACCCTGTGCAGATTACATAAGGATTCATCTTAATCACCTATTAACAGAAAGGATCTATGAAATCATATCCCCATCTTGGGAAACCATGCAGTGTAGTTTCCATTTCTAAAAGGATTTATAGATAACATGTTAATTGGTTATAACACACTGTTAAAGATTAAAAAATCAGAATTTTCTTCACTGAATAATTAGTTTGTGTCCTTCCAGAGTGGTGGTTGTGTTTTTTTCCTACATTTTTTCTTAAGGGCTCTGAAATTTACTGAACCATGTCATCATTTGTCTTGTAGTTGTTTTAGTCATATTTGGTTAGGCACCTAAGTCATGATGGTTATCACTACTATTAAAAAAAAGGATTTCATATTTAATTATGTTATCTTTCTCCTGACAGACCGAGGGGTTGAAAGGGAAGAATAAGTACTGTCAATATTCCTTATTTGTATCTTAAATCAGAAATTAAATATTACACTGTCTATAAATGCGTATATCACTGAAAGAAAAGAAAAATAATACTGGAGGCTATGCCAATGTCATTTTTTGGGGGAAAATATCCCTGTATAGTAGAGAACAGGTTTCCTTGGCTTAAGGAAAAATAAGTCCACGTCTTAACACTACCCAAAGTTGTGTGAAATAACAGAAAACAGGTATAAAAGTCTACTGAGCTCATATCCAGAATGATTTCGTACAAGTCTTGCCTCATGTAATAGTGGAGCTTCCACTGATGATCCTGAGATATTCCTTTGGGTTGTTTTGCCTAATCTCAAAAGTGAGTCTCAAAACATACTTTGTAAATAATTTTCTTTTTTCTTTTTTTTTTTTTTTTGTCCCAAAGCTATTATATTTCCAGCCTTAGAAATAAATTCTTCTGTCTCCAAATTTTCCAAAACATTTTTGGAAAAAACATTGGCATTGGCAACTTCCTTCTATTATTCTTCACCTTTGGTAAAAACAAAAATTCAGTTGTCTACGTTGGTAGTTACAGGTTCTTTGGGGGGAGTTTCCCTCTTCCTCCTCAATTATTGATTTTTGTCTTTCATTCATTCTAGACTTTTTAGCCTTGGAAAGAGGCAGAATAGTCTACTGAGAGAGGCAATTAGGATTTTACTCCTTACTCTTTCATTTATCTTTCCTTAATACATCTTCGTGTTTGCCTTTCTTGCATATTTAGGTCTTTGCTTTTCAGGCTGTTACTATGGGTCTCCACAGTATTAATCTATGTAGGACTTTGATTTTTGTCTTTAAGTGTTCTAAAATATAATTACACTGTACTGACATTTTTCATAGATTTTAATAGTTCTGCTATCTTTTTTATATACTGACATCATAAAAATCCTGATCCTTATTTTTGACATAAATACAAGGTAAAAATATTTCCTTTAAGTTTCTAGTCCATATACAAATGTCTACCATTCCCCCTCTCTGCCCTCCTTGTACCCAGTTTCTTGTTTAGCAGAACTTCTCTTTTCTTGTCCACTACAGTTTTCTGTTTGGGGAATTTGAGGATTGTTCTATCTTTGCTTCATTAGGTACTCCTAACAAGATCTTTCAGTCTGTCTCCAGTCTCATAAGTTTTATTAGTTCCTCTCACTGCCCCATTAATTTTGCTCTTAATTTTGCAAAATTTCCTTCCATGAAATCTAACTCATTTGTATTGCTGCATGAAAGGAATTAACTCCCTCACTGGGGGAAAAAAAAAAAAAAAAAGAAAAAAAATCAAACCAAAGCAATTTCCCAAACAACCAAAAATAGACATGGGGGAGATTGGAATAAACTAACCAGTGAATTCCAGCTGTTCCAGAAATAACAGAGGAGGACTATTTCCATAAGTGGTTTCTTCACAATTGTTATTAAATCCTACACTTACAACAATCACAAGGTCTAATAAAATTTTTATTTTATTATATGTGTAGGGTCTGGGAATGATATCTGCACTTCAACAAACACTCTCTCCTACATCCCATTTTAAAAAGTCTGTCTGAAGCACCTGCTGCATAAATGCTAAGGATACTTGCATTCTGGCAATGCATTATTCACCCTCTCTGCTGTTGTATCTCACTGCTTATCCATCTCCAGGCACTGTAATACAAGAGGTGTTTGACAGGGAAGAGAGATTTAGGGAGAAAATAGAGGGAGAGATTAGAATTAATGGAAACATGGAGAAAAAGTTCCCACTGAAATAGTTAAGAAGGATTATTTTCATTTTCCCACTATTTTTCATCAGAAATTATGTGTCTGCTACTAACCATACCACCCATTCCCTCTTCAAGCTGCAGCAATGTACTGATGAGCAATTCCTGGTGGAGCTCCAAGCATTCAGTTGTAGTGGAATTCCTTTCAACGTGTATTTTTATAATAGAGGATCAAAATATTACTTTACATTAAGAGACAGAAATGAACCATCTATGAATTAGTGAAATAAGTACATAAGCACATGTGTATGTGTTTTTATGTGTGATCATTTTTCTGCAACAGGAAAGCAGAATGGAAAAATTATGAGAAGAAAAATTGAAGAAAGAAAATTCCTTGAACGAATATAACAAATGTAAAACTAATTCTATGACTTACACCACTGTATACCAGCTGTCTTACTCATTATAATATGACCTAGATCTTAAGGGTTATGTTTATAGTGTAACAGTTAGGGCATTATATTGGCAGCAGATCTGTACAACGAAATGGTTGGTGTTGCAGACTTGACATACACACTGTATGTTTTTCTACAGTTTCACTTTAGTCTGTCTCTAGGCTAGTCCTGTAGAGTCAGTACACATTAGCAGTTGGTGGCTTTTAGGTACATGCCTAGAGCAGATACCTTGCTTTAGCTTAATCTGAAAGGGATTCCTTTGTCGTTCCTCAGGAGCATGCTGTGGTGCAAGGTAAAGTGCCACGAGGGAGAGCAATCGAGAGGTTCCCTGGATGAAAACACTAACGTAGAAACACCCAGATAGAACTGTTTTCTGTTTGATATCGTGTCCATGTGTGACAACTACCAGGACACTTTCATCAACATCCTTTTGCATTTTTTCTCTTACCTAGTCAGATGCCCATTTTCAGGCATCTGGAACAAACTATTCAAAAATGCGACTCACCTTGCTTGCTTTTAGTGTCTACAACACAGAGGCATTAATCACTCTCTGGAATGGCCCAGTAGTTCCCAAGACTATCAATGAAATCACTGATCACAGGCTCAGATGTAGCTACCTACATCGTAAATATTCAATTTTACAGAATATGAAATCCACCTAACATCCATGAAAATCTGATCATCATGTCCTCATTTGAGAGTGGACCAAAGTTTCTGAAATGTCTGCATTTCATGCTAGGCATGTGTTGCGCTTTCACTAACAACTTTTATTGTTACAGCTTGCACTGTTTGTATCTAGCAGTCTTCTGCTACTGAACATCACAGAGGAGATGGCATCTTTGCCAATTAATAAAATTGTCAGCTGTAGTAGTCCTCAACAAATGTGCAGGTATTTGTACACTTTATTCTTCTAGCTTGTTTTGCTTTGATATCTTTAATAGTGAGTTCACACCTTTGGCTTATTTATTGCCTCAGTATAACCAGTACTTAACTGTTCTGCCACCAGTGCTGTTAAAAAATATAAATGTCTTTACGTTAA
Organism: Fulmarus glacialis; assembly: GCF_000690835.1. Lineage (NCBI taxonomy): Eukaryota > Metazoa > Chordata > Aves > Procellariiformes > Procellariidae > Fulmarus > Fulmarus glacialis. The sequence goes on from NW_009217563.1 coordinate 23,709, forward strand.
TTGAAAGTCAGAATGTTTTTCTTCTTTTGACACATAAAACTTCAGGAGAAGGGAAATTATTATTTCAAACACAAAATAGCTGGTATGGTCAGTTAACCTTTAGGAGTCACTTAATAAATGTGTTGCAATGAGATGGTCAAATTTTTAAAGAGGGAGGGAGAACACACATTTGCACTGCAAATACAACCATACCTTCATTTGCACATGCAAATGGTATAATCAGGTACCACTTGCTCATAAATGTACCCCAGTTTCTTTGAGCAATGTGAATGGCTTCACATATTTATGTTATTTAAGTGATCCTCTGAGCCAAGCTCCAGGGGAAAAACTATATGTGAAAAACAAAAACAGAACAAAATTTTTCTTCTTCTTTTTCTTTTTTTTTAGCTTATAAAGTCATCTTCAGCACTAAACTTCACAAATCCATATATCCGAGTGTTCCTTTTTCCTCTTTTGGAAAGTAATTTTAATCTGGCATCTGTTGCCCATTCTCACTTAAGAGCACAACTTCACACAAGTATTTATGCTGCACTCATCACTGCCACATCTCCAGGATTTTCAGGGAATTTATTCTCATATCACCTTGTGAGGTAGGATAGTCAATGGAAACACCAAGAAAGAAAAAGAATGATGGCATTCATCTCATACACCTTTATTCATATAGGAAATTAATTTTCAGTTTCAATTAGTAATTTAGGCTGCATGCGTGGCCAGGGAAACTGAGAGACACTGCTAGACAGTCGTTCAGCCCTTCAGTGTAGGCTGCTGTGGTGGAGTGTGGATACCACCTCCTCAAATCATCTCAGCATTGACTTTGGAGCGGGATTGCAAAATATCTCAGGTGGCACTCGGTAATGGTGTGTGAGAAACTGAATTGAACCCTAGATGACTAGCTTGATGTAGGTATTTAGTCTCTAAGCATGAAAACGTCTACTGTTGTTTTGAAGGCCTTTGAGTAACTTCTCCAGCCTTAAGCTGCCCCTCCAGAAGGACAAGGATATCCCCTGTTGTATCTGCCAGACCTCTGTGAATGTCTGAGGTATCTCTGGAAGTATCATAAATAGCATAAAACACCTATGTTTGGACTATTGAATGGTTCCCTAGAATTAGGTGTGCTTAATCAGCAAATTCCTTGAAATGAGAAAGACAGTTTAGGTAGGATGAGGGAATTGAAATCAGGTGCCCATATCCTCTCTTAGTATCTAATCACTGAACAGTACTTCTATACCTGGTGTGCACTTATAACATCCAAAATACCTATGTTACTACCTCTAGGAGTAAACTGGTCACTTAATACTAATTTCTCAGGAATCTTTGATTTGTTGAATCATCTCCTACAACAGAATAATTTCCTAGCTCTTGCCTTTTTGTTCTGTTGTATTATCACTCTACGCTGTAGCAGTTTTATCTAGAGAAAATAAAGAACAAACAAGATGGATCTGTGCTCTACACATTCCCCTTTTTTACTCACCTTAACTGACCTGCAGACTTTGTTTTTTGAGTCATGGGCTTAAATGCAATTAAGTTAAATTAAATTAGTTCTATAACCTAAAAGATAATAGTGCTGAAATAAGTGCACCAACATGAAAATTACATGACAGTGAATTTGAAAAGAACCAAGTTTTGTCCATTTTACCTTTTGACCTTTTCTTAAGAATAAAATGACTAATCCTTTGGAGAAGATCAAAGCTTATATTTCTAATTACTATTTTATCTAATAGTTATAGAATTGTAAGACGATACACACAGAAATTCAAAAGGCACATTCCTTGGTAGAAGACTATATAATAATCATAGATGTGGAAGAAGAAACGTAAGCTGGAAATTGGAGCACAGAAGTGTTAGGGTTGTGGCAATACAATTCTGTGGTGATTTAGTTTACGGGTAGAAATACACAGGTCAAAAGGGGCATAAAGATTGACCAATAAAACCCCTGTTATGGGAGATGGGAAGTGAGTGGATTCTCCCAGATAATAAATTAAAAAGCTCTTCATGGCTTTTTTAATCATCTGTAGCCAAAATCATCAGTTTCTTTTTGATGAATACTATTGATAATAGTAACAGCAATAGCAAAAATCATAACACAAGTAAATTACTTTAGTCCATTGGTCCCCATGTAGCTAGTTATATGTTGCTGCTCTCACCTATCAGCTGCTGAAAAAATCTCCCCATATGATATTCAACTGCATAAGTAAAAATCACGCAATATATTCAAAAGATTTTTCTGTTCCTCAGATGTAAATCTTTGTATTTCATTGACTTTAATGCATAATTTTTATACTCATCCATAAAATAGAAGTATAATTTAATGATATATTTCTACATTTAAATTTAAGTTTCTATTTTAAATTTGAATTATCTAACAATTTTGTGGAAGAAAAAAATATAAAACCAATTAAAATGAAAATATTGACAGAAGCAAACCAAACAAAAATATTTTCCATCAAAGTGAAACAATGTAATGTTCTGAGAAAAACAAAAAATCTTTTCTAATAGGGTCTTGAAAACATTTTTTAGAACCTAATCATATGAAAATACATTGTATAATTGGATATTTTTTCTTCAAAATAATTATTGCTACTTTTAACATATTATGTTTCAATTTGTTTAATTCAGAACATGGTAAATATTTTAAGAACTAGGACGAAATGTAAATGCATATAAATACGGTTTTTACAAATGCTTTCTCACATTCTGATGAGTAAGATTGTCATACAAGAGCTACATTTTACACCATCCTTTCTCAGACCAAGTGTTATACTGACAAAAGCTAATCTGCACTAGAGGAGGAAGAGTAATTCTTAAATACTGATACCAAATCTAAATTTTATCCGTGTTGAATAGGTTGTCAATTAGACACGTATGTCTTTTCTACAGAGAACAATCTGTCTACACTAATATTATCTATGGTCCAAAACAAGTGCCAACACCATGTGAAGTTCATTAACTACAAAGATTCACTTTAGACTTCAACAGGGCTTTTTCTGTAAAACACTTGTCTCTTAGATGTCAACTAAAGGAGGTCATTAAAATTTCTGGCAGAATCTAAGGTTGCTTTTTGTTGATTTTGTTGGGCAGAGAATAATTTCGGAAGATGCTTAAATTGGATAATATGTTGTATCTTGGAGTTTTCTGGTCCTCTGTTTCTACTTGGTCTGTCTCTGTACTACAAAACAAATAGAACTAGCATGAAATATTTATCAAATATTTAAAAGTCACCCTTTAAAAAAAAGCAGATTTTTATGCTAAGGAACTTAGTAGTGTTTACTATTCAACTCTTTTAAAATCTATTATTGCAAAATTTATGTTTTAGGACTGATGATGATCCCATGGACACACCATATAGTACTAGAAATTGTCTTTAGGAAAAGTTTTAGGTTTATGACTTAATTCTAAGTGTCTTACCTGTAGTTCAGTACTACACAATGTAAAGAGGGAAAAAAAAAAAAAAGAAATCTTGTGTCAGTCATCCTTGTAGCTATCATTAGTTCTACTTTCAGCCACCATTTCACAGGAGCTAGTCTGTGTAGGTGGGGCATGTCCGAAAAAAGAACATTTAACCAGATTAATAAATTATTTTATTATGTAGAACTGCTTGATGAATACATGGTGAAACAGCTGTTATCTTGGTGACAGGAGCTGTCTGAACTCCACTAACTCTATGCAGTAAATTTCAGGACAGAATGAGGCAGTATAACAAGAGAAATTAGGCATTCAGAAGGACCATCTAAACTGTTTAAATTTGTTATAAAATATAGTAACTGTTAATATTGCAGCAGCAAAGGAGGGAATCAGACATTATTATGGCCAGTTTCTGGCTGTCCTTCTCATGCACCTGCAAAGTGTGAAAGATGTAGAACTTCTCTCTAAGCTCCACACTTTATATGATAATCAGGCAACATATTTTGGCCTACTATTTATGGAGCAGAATCCTGTGGGTTTCTACACACTCTTAGGAACAGTTGGTAAACAACTGTGTGCCCACACATCCTTTATTGTTTTAAACACACTTAAAGGCTACAAAGGCATAGAAGGCATCAGCACTAATTTTGCACCGCACATCCTTGGTTTACTTTCCTGGTATTCTTCCATTTGACTGCAGTGAGTTACAAGCAAAAAATATAACTAGAACAGGATAGAGAGCCACAGCTAGGGCACGATTTGGGAACATGCTGTTTGTGCTTATCAGGTAAACTTACATAGGCAGAGTCCAAAACGAAGGACCTAAGATTAAAAGCTTTCTGAATACTTAGAAATTTTCCATCTAGGTGGCAACGAGGTTCTGTCCTCAGTGGTAGATCAGGGAGAGTAGATGGATGGAGGTACAGACCCTGAAGAATAGTTTTTAGGCAGGTAGATTGACCTTAGCTCTGATGGAGATTGCAATCTTTCTTTATAAAAAGATATAAATACATGAGTTTGTTTGCACTTGTTCTTCTGCTTTAACTCCTCTCTCTGTATGTTGTGTTCCTCTGAGAAAATAGTTGGTAAAGTCTTCTAGATGGTCTCCATGGCCAATGTTACCAGGCACTAGAGTGCAATTTCCTATGGGTAGCTGGGTAGTAGATACTACTCAGCTTTTCAAATGCTTTTTGAAAACTGATAGAACACAACTAAGGTCAGTTTCTTATGAGCACAGTAAGTCTGCAGGGGTCCACCAAGCCAGACATGAAGAAAGCAAAGTATATACTGTTCACTTAGGTGCAGTGAAATTATAATCTTCAGTTAGAAGGGACTGGAATGAAATCAGATGTGTTTGTTTCCTGTTTCATTAGAACCTTCACAGTTTTGTGCTAGTACCCAATCCCGTATGGAAGATGGTTCTACAATACTGTACTGCAAATAAGAGATGAGTGAAGGCTTCAGTGTGTGAAGTGTCAACACAAGCTAAGTAAAAAGTGTATGAACTGAGATTCCTGAGAGGAAAAATGTAGTGCCCAGAATGTACAAATAAATCCCTATAAAGTTTGAAAGACTATATAATAAATTGATTATGTTAAGAAATAATTATTTCATATTTGCGTGACCAACTGCTGTAACATTGTTGATTGGTTGATTTATATTTTTTTAATACACAGCCCCAATAAAAATGTTATTGCCATTCTCATACGCTGTGTCGTTTTATGAAATCTAAAGAATTTAGGTGTCCATTACTACAGGATTTAGAACTTGAAAAATCTGAGTTTGTGGCCAGCCATACTCCTGTCCTAACTGACCTGGAGGTGTTGCGTATCATAAAAAAACCCTGCATTGCCCACATATTTAAAGCCTAAATTAAAAAAAAAAAAGCCCTACAAAAATAGGTAGAAAAATACAAACTTTCCATAACACTTTAAAATTGCCCAAAAGGATTGTTAAATTTTGATTTTTCTTTAGTTGTATATGTAAATTAATAATATCATCACCAAATATTTGTGTCTGAAAAATGATTAGCATTTGAGTCCAGACACAAAGATATCATTGTGCTGGGAAGCATACATACAGTCTAGAGAGGTTATGTTTTTCCCAGTGAGAATAGACACAAACAGAAAATGAATGCAACAAGAAAGAGTGGATTTTGGAGATTAATTGCTTGATAATTACACACCCTAAGAATCATGTTCCTCTGATCACCCCCATTTCTTCCTGTTGCCCCATGAGTAGAAGCTGGGGGAGCTGGGTTGGTTCAACCTGGAGAAGGGGTGGTTTTAAAGGCACCTAACAGCTCCCCTGTGCTTATGAAGGGTCGTTGAGGAGCCAGAGTCAGGCTCCCCACAGTGGTGCAGGGAAGGTTGTTGAGAGACAACAGGCACAAGTTGCAGCAAAAGAGGTTCAGACTTGGTATAAGGAGTAAATTTTCCTCATGAGGACAGTGAGGCAGTGGAGCAGGTTGCCCCAAGATTTTGTGCTATTTCTGTCCTTGGAGAAGGCACTAACTGGATCAAGCTGTGAGTACCGTAGTCCGAACCCAGAGCTGGTCCTGACTTGGTGGGGGGTGCACTAGAGACTTCCTGAGGTCCCTTCCTGCTTCAGTTATCTTGTTATTTCTATGGTCAATCAGACACTGAAGACTGTGGAACATGTTCCCTGTTGTTTTGGCTCTGGATAGCAGAGATACTCTTGCATATGTCAGAAGATCCTATTAGAGATGCTAAAGTTCTCACTCATTAATTCCAAAGTTATGTAAAGAATCTAAGCAGTATAGAAGTGGAGAGGATCCAACCTGTCCTTAGAAAAGAAAACTATGCAAGGTCCTTTTAAAAGGTGTTAAAAGATTCCACTTTCCAAGGAGATTCAGTAACTACCCACATGAATGAAATGTATATATAAGGAAAAAAAAAAAAAATATATATATACACAATAATCTGTTAGGGAAAGTTTTTGAAGAAGATTGTTTTATCGAAAATAAAACCCTTGTACAGACTCTGTACTCCTTAAAACCCATCTTTTTAAAATTTTGTTCCCTTTTCTGTCCTCTTATCTTCCTAGTCTATCCTATCTGTGTTACCTCATTTGTCATACTTCTCCCTTCTCCCTCTCCTCTTTCCATTGTTTCACTGCATACATACTTGTTGCTACGTTATTGACAATTTTGCACTATGATTTTGTACAACTCTTAATAATGACATCGCTTAACTTATATCAATGATTGTTTGCTATATAATGATCATTTGTTTCTTTTTTTTTAAATTGCAGAAAACAGACAGCATGTATTTACTTAACAGCTACTTGTTAATCCCAGGGTAATAGAGAAAATGAATGCTTAACCATCACAAAGTTCGCAAATCATTACTTGGTTTTTATTTGGTTTTCATGAGTAAGATTTTAAGGGCCTGTCCACAAGCAATGAAAATGTATTACTACATGAATAATTTTCATGCATGGCAATGTCTTAAGAACTATTCAGCATCGTAAATGTGTTCTTCTTAGAGCAATTATGAAACTTATAAAGAGCACCATTAGTGAGATATTTTTACCTAAGTTCATATCATTCAGTTATTTTATTGCAGAAGGTAAAAATAGGTATTCTAGCAGAAAATCGAAGGAGAAAGAAATTGATAAAAATCTAGCACAACACTTCCCCTCAGCTATGTTGGGTATAAGAGGACAGTTCTTCATAGGAGCTACTGTGCAATAGCACTGAAGATCTCAGCAAAAGTCTTGGAACATAGGTGGAAATGGGAACCTGTGGAAATTCGTCACTGAAGATTCAAACAGAAATTGTCTTTTTGGTTTTGCATATTGAAGATAACAGTTTTAATGCACAGGTAGACCCAGGCACCATTCCTTGTCTGAAGATAGAGTAGTACAAGTGTCCTTGACAAAAACATAACTTTGAAACATATGTTTAGAGGTATTTGTCTATTTACAGGAATGTATTTTATTTTCTCTCAGTTTTTCAGCCCGTGTTTGACATATTTTTAACCCTATGTAATAGGTAGTTGTCCGATCTATGCTTGATCCTGTTATGAAATAAGAGCTTGCTTGGATCAGGTGGAACCAGATGAAATTCACTTGAAGTGGGGCAGGGGAACCATGGCTCATCCCACCAGTGACACATGCCTGTGACAGAAGAGTGGGACAAGATCAATCCACACAAACCCAACCTTCTTCCCCTCCAGGACCAAGACAGGCCTAATCACCTGACTTGCCCGGAGGGAAGCTCACTTCATCACATAGCTACAAAGAAGAAATATCTGTAGCAATTAGATGGATATGGATATGGTTATGATTCAATATAACTATAAATATAAGTTTATAAAATAAACTAGTGTGTGTTGACTATACGATTCTGTCATTTGGGCTCATTTTTCCTCATGATCCAGTACTATAATTTCATACATATCAAGAAGAAGGTACAAGAAATTTTCTTACAGTAATGGTTCATTATCTCCAGTTAATAAAGTCTGATGGTCTTTTGTAATGTTATGACACATCTCCTTAATGCCACCTTCAGGCTTCCATTAGTGCAAAATATTACCTACACAATGAATAAAATTCCCACTGCACATCTTTTTGGTTTATGTCTTCCTATAGCAGAACAGGTTGAAAACATAGAATCTGAATACTTAATTATGTTCACTAACATAAGGAACATAAGTGCCAATTAAACTCAAATTGTTACAAATTTTTACTATTAATAGATACCTTTGTTTTTTGAGGTTTTTTGATTAATGTGTGTTCAATTTTTTTTTGTTGTTTCAAGTAATTTTCATTACTTTTTATGGTGTCTTTCTTTTCTTTCCTGAACAGATGGAAGACGCAGTTCCTTTTCTGAATAGTTTGTCCTTCTACATGTGGCATAAAAAGCATGACCAGAATCATCCAAGACATTCCAGTCTCTACTCCCTTATTCTGTTATATCATATTGGCTAGGCCATACAAAAGTAACCCAGTATTTAAAAAAAAAAAAAAATCATATCATATTTCAGGAAAATATGAGGAATATTCCAGTTGATTCAATTCAAGTAATTCCTTTTATACATTTATATCAAGTGGGGAGAAAAAAAAAAAAAAAACGCTGAGAATTGGTACAGGTTTGTTAATAAAATGAGGTGAACGAATGGAGCTTAGATACTGTATCACAAATGAAGCACCAGTTATGCTCCATAATCCCATTTTCCCATTATTTAACTTATGTTTGCTGTAGGACTCTTTCATTGCTGAGTTCTTTGCTGATTTTCTTTCCATATCTGTTGTTTAGCCACACACTTTTACAAATATAATACCAAGTCACAAGTTTGCTTTCTGCACATCTTTGACATACTGTTTACTAAATGATGGTTAAAGGATAAAAACTCTGTTCTCATGCCAATGGTTCTAGTTTAAGCTCTCCAGATTGTATTTTTATTGTCACTGAACATACCGTAAAAATATTTAAAATACTTCTGATACTCTATTGTATTCACAGAATTGACTGAAAAGTGTTAAATCCATTAGGCAATTAGAGATTGGTCTGTGTCAGCCACAACCCCTTGACATCTTCATGCATAATCTGCTCAGCAAATCAATGCAATACAAGCTGATTTCTAGCTATTGATCTAAACCACTTTACATATAACAAAAACCGGATTCTGAGAAATGATAGTATAAAAGGAAGAGGATGTGTAAATTGCTGTCATTTGACAGCTAGCATCTATATTATTCCCCTACTTACAGAACAGAGCAGATCATTTTTCAAAGTGTTTGAAAGACTAAATTATCTGAATGCTTGTGGATATTAAGCAAACTGATGTGGATTGATGTACATAACCTTATAGCTTATGTCATTGACCCTATGAGCAACAGAGATCTACTGGAGTGATTCTTGTGCTGTAGTTCATGGGCAATCTCTTAGATTCAAAGCTTATCCTGTTGCCAATGCTGAGATATTTCTCTCAAAAAGTTATAGGAAGGCTGAAGCAACTGAAACTGTCAGCTCTATGATTTCCATATCCTGTCAAAAAGGCAGATACTTTTCACCAAATTAAGCTTTAAGGATTTTACACATGAATGCACAATGATTACAGATAAAAAAAAAGGTATTGATAGTGGCTAATTATGATGGATTTCAATTTCCAAGTTGCATTACTTTTAATTTATTGTATCCTGAAGATGAGGAGACATTCATTCCTTCTTCTCTCAAAGTTTCTCACTGATGGTAAGCAATTACTGTAAACTGACAGATCACTTAGGACATTTCAGATTTTATTAACTGTCACAAAAATCAAAGAAGGAAAAAGGAGAGTCTAGTTTATAGCTTATAGACTTTGGGTCTACCCAGTGTATGCCTCAAAAATGCTGACTTTGAAAGCATGAGGTTTTGGGGCATTCTGCCAAATAGTCTTCCCTGGAGTACAATAAAAACTTCAGCTGCTGTCACTGGATATCAAAGTCTGCTCCAAAGCCAGAGTATTCCTAAAGCAACACTTGCTTCATCCTTAGCTTACAGGTCTCTCTATTTCATACTCAAGTATTTACTCTAACCTAAATGTTACTTCTATAAATAATCTTACTGATTTTGCACATAAATATAAGTATATACTTCCCTTCCCCTTATTCAGTACATCTGTGTATTTGTCCCTGACAGCAGGATAATTCACCAGCTGGGATTCAGGGCATATGGCTCTGAACAGACATTTCCAGAGCTATGCTCTACCTCTAAAGACTCTCATCATCCATCGGAAAAGAAGCCTAACAATCTCAGGAGTCCACGTGGTGTAGTCTGATGAAAATCAAATAAATTTAAGTGAAAAAGGTTAATAACTACCTTTAAAAGTGCCATAAATTGAGAGATGTTAAGATTCTAATAAGTAGTAGTTAGAAAGGCACTGTACACGCATTCATATTCTTTAACTGTTGTAATGTGACATCAATTTCCAGGAAATTGGGAAAACGGTAAATGGGAAATCTGGGAATGCAGAAGAATATATGTTTGGCAAAATATACACTGAAGCTATCTTAAACCACACTTGAAAAAACAGGTGAAAGATCTCATGTTTTAAAAGAATGCAAATGTATACCTGAGAAAAAAATACCCTGATTTCATTCACAGATAGAAAGGTTATCTGAGAAATAAACTGTCCACTTATGAAGAGGTTATGTGAAAATGGTTGGGCTACAAAGTAAGCAGTTTATCTAAGAAAACATACACTACTGAATAGCCCACATTAAAGATAATGAATAGCTGAGGTAGAACCAGCTCTGAACTGAGTATATGAGTGTAACAGACCCCACTGCTTTTTGCACATGCCCCTTTTCTTCTGCACTGTTATTATGAGATCCTGTATTATACTGTGACGTAAGCTTTATTTTATTATTATTAAGTATCTAGTTGAAGGTTTTGTTGGCTGTGATTAATTGGTCTGGTTAGGCTCCTTTGAGAGCTGATTTATAAACCTGGGTAAAACACAGGACCTAACACTGGTTAGATGATATGGGGAGTAAGGCTGCAGAGCTCACAACCCATACTGGCCCTGCAGGTTAAATGCAGACTTAGTCTCCTGGTTCTGCTGTGAATCTAGGACTCTGAGCCTGAAAGCTCTAGCGTTGCTGGCTTCAGGAAAACCTGTGTCACTCGTCTCATCTCAGGGTAAAGCAAAGGACTCTGTACTATGATCTGACAGCAGGGCTGAAGGAAACTGTTCTCTGTGTCTCCGTGGTACCCATTTTTCTTTCTCCAGAGTCATGATTTCTTTAGTCATGTTCCTTCTTTTACAATTACTCATTCTACTTTTACAGCAAAATGCAGAATACTGAACCTCAGTTCCTTGACCACACAGCAAGGTAATATCCATACATATGCTGGGTGGTAAAGTATCACCAAGAAACAGTTTCATTTTTAAAAGCTCTAATTTTTCAGCCTCTACTTCTTCTGCAATTGGGTGATTCCCAGAAAAGAAAAAAAAAAAAAAAAAAAAAAAAATTTTTTCTTTGGCAGTAAATAGCATAAACACCATTAAAAATATAAGAAGAAAAAGAAGAGGCACTTTTGTTTTTAAGAGAGTATCTTTGTGCCTCTGCATTGTCCTTGCAAAACTGTTGTCTTAATCCACTTTTCCAGTCACAATTGTTTTAGCCCTTAACAGGACTTCCCTCGTTTCTTTCCCTTAAACTTGATTTTCCCTTAATAGTTGAAGGACGCTTAGACAGCATCACATTAATTTCAGTGGACATTAACTTTTATCTAATTCAGCAAGCCAGCATTTGTTAATTAGGCCTCACAGGACGAGTGATTGTAAAGAACATCTCTACCTGTCATTGATCAATACCTACAACAGAAGCAGTTCTAGCAGTCAATTATTTGTGTTTCTGAGAAGGAAGAAGGGTCCTATTCTTGTTAACTCCCTGCACTTTTTTAAAATCACAAAGTCCCTCAGCTTACCTTCCTATCAGGTTCAGCCAGAGGCATACAAATTATATTTCCTCCTTCTATCACTGCATCAGGTTCATTCACAGTGAAGTCCTCTGCAGCCCAACAGTGTTGTTTAGCAACATCTTATGCTTCCAAAGCAGTGAGTTTGACTGATGGGGAAGTCAACTTTCCAACAAAACTAGCAGAGATTCACTGTTTAAGCCTAGAGACATGGGTTCTGTTTGATTAGGTCCCAGAAGAATAAGTATATGGAAAGTAATTTAACATAATGCTACCCTGCAATCCTTCAGAGATAAAGAGGGAGTAAGGAGAAAAACAGATCACAGCCATTAGCATTTGCTGATCATTTATTTCAATGAGGATATATAAATATATATGCATTTGTATATAACTTAGAACTTGGGGCACTTCCAATGATTGAAAATATTCCTTTCTGCTTTCTAGAACCTGTTTTTCAGTAAGGTCTGTTCTTCTCTGGGGGGATTATGAAGCTCTCATTCTTGTCATCAAGGACTTAGGGTTAAAAATCCCCAACTTTCTAAAACCATCTCTGAGTTGTTATAATGCATGATAAACAGCTAATCACTCTAAAAGAGCTGGGTGGGAAAATGTTTTCTCTGTTCATGGGAGAGTCCTGAGAATTTAGAAATTTTCTCATTACACATCATGTATTTCCAAAACCAACTGGTGACAAACCAAAGGGCAAGATTGTAAAGAGGCTGACTCTTCACTTCCACACTGAAAGGTCAATGTTTAAAAGTTGAATTAACATTTTTCCTACATGAGTCCCCTTTGTTTTTAAGGGTGTACAGAAAAACATTGCTTGTTAAGTTGTAGGTGAGAGATTATATGTTCTGTTGCAATACTAAATGGAGTTATCAGGCGAAAGGCTAAACATTCAGTGGAAGATAAACATACCTAAGTTTGCATGTTTAAACATTAGCATGCCAAAGTGCCTAGCAAAGTCAAAGGATAGCTAAGCAATACACTTATAATCATAGAATCATAAAATCATTAAGG
>NW_009217564.1:0-28001 GCF_000690835.1 Fulmarus glacialis
ATGCCCTAATGGGCTCAAACACCGTGCCACTTTATGCAGATCTGCAGCAGATCTTTCCCCACAAATTCCAAAGTCAGTCAGGTTTGAGAGATGTCTATTCCGCTTTTTGAAAATAAATTATTTTGTCACTGAGACTGTTTGAATATTACTTATGTTCATAAATTCATAGACATACTTACTGCATCCTTTTCTGGATTGCACACTTTAACCCAGAGCAGGTGGTCTATAAGCCAGTCTATGGGCTTATCTTTATAGAACATGAGAAAAAATTCCACTATGAGTGGCAGGTCTTCTGATTTAAACAATTTTCCTGAAAGCAAGACAAGAAGTTGCATATTCAGATATTTTTTATTGCTGTGGAAAAATCAGCAGTTTTATGTTTACTCCAGCCTTAAACAGATGGGTGTAATTCTGATATTTAGTGGAAATTTCACACAGACTCCAACTTTGGAGATTTGCTTATCCTCCAGCTTGTTGGAATTTTGAAAAGATTTCCATTCCATGCCTGGAGATACTCTCACATAGTCAACTAGTTGACTAATAAAGCATGCAGTTATATCCTAGTTCCAAGCACAAATCTGCCAGTCACCTGTATCAGTGTGTCAGATGAAATGAAGTCTGAATAATTCCTCAAAATGCTAGACATGCAATTTCACTGGCAATACTATACTGAGTATCTTTAAATTAAGACCTAGACATGAAATATGTTGCTTTTAAAATACTATCACTGTTCATTTAGTTCTCTTGCTATTTGTATTAGCAGATTTTGTTAGATTTCTGTGTTTGACCTAACATTTATAAGGTGTTATCAGAAGTAAATTGTATTAGAACTGAAGGAAAAAAAAAAAAAACCTTACTACTAAAAATAATAAAAAACCTTCCCTACGATATGGGATGTTCTGCTCCACAAAGGAAAGGAAGCAGATTTTTTATAGATTGTTCAAATTCCATTCTTGAAAAGAAGACTGCACGCTACAGGGGCACAGACACAGTGCCCCGAGGTGGAACAATGTGCTTCTTACGGGAACCCAACTACTAGACCCTACGCTGAGGAGACTCTGCATTAAAAAGACAGTTTTAAAGAGCACAGAAAGTAAAAGACTTTCAGTGGGAGCTTTCCTGAAGAACCAAGGAAGTTTTGATACGTGAGTCCTTCCGTGCTTTGAAATGTAATTCCAGGTGAGACCTACTCGACCTACACAGCTCCAAATCCAATTGACCCTGCTGAGGTCTTAATACTTACCAATAAATCCAAGTTGGGAGAACTCGAGAATCATCCACTCTTGGGACTGTTTAGCAGCAAAGTCTTTTATACTTTGAACATAATCAGGTTTGGCTATAATATCATCTTCCAGCTGGGAAAAAAAAAAAGGCAACAAAAAACCAGAAGGCAAGTGGTGGTGATGTTGCCACATGTAAGTGATAACTGCATTGCGTTTGACTGCTGTACAGTGTGTACTGAAGGCGTGCCAAACTACAGTGGATTGCTATTAGCTTCTACATATATCTCTGTTTCAGTGTCATTCATTAAATATTTATTTACGGCAGTGGCTATAACACCATGAGCGCTTCTCACTTTTTTGAGAAAGGAGGACTCCCTACCTTAAAGAGATCTCACTTAAAAGAAAACATTAAGCAAAAAGATAGAGGTTAAGCAAGAAGACAGTAGACAGTTTGTACTGAAGTTGTATAAGCGTTGATAAGCAGCAGGAGCAAATTGTTTGAAAAGAGGAGTCTAAAGCAGATGGTTAAAAGCTGTGTAAAGTAGCCTGGGCAGACTTTGTCATACCTACAAGGTGACTGAGAAGAACTGTGGATGATTACTGAGATGCTAGTAGAAAGCAAGTTGTTTGAGGGAATACCAGTCATGAAAGAAGGAACATGCTGTGAAGTGCACCAAAGGACAGGAATACATAGAGCTTTCGAGGTGGTGTAAAGGCTGACACTGAATACAGCAGCAGAGCCAGCTAAAGAATCCTCGGAAAAGGAGACTGACATCCATCAAGGAAACGGGAAAGGCCTGGGCTGCGTTTTTGCACTGCTTTCAGAGAAGAATGAGGGATCTGAAAAGCCAGAGGCTGTTTCAGTTACTAAAGCTGAGGATAGTGAGTCCAAACAAGGAGTTTAGAGGTAATGACACAAAGGAAATAAATGAATTCCAGAAATAATTAAGGAGCAAGTAATTCAAGGTTTGAATTCGGTTTGGGTGTGAAAAACGCAGGAAGAGGAGGCTAAGCCTTCAGGAACATGTTGTTGGGGTGCAGTGTAAGGATACAGTTAATTTGATGTACCTGCTGTACTGCACTGGCTCTGGTGCTGCTGGAATCTGATTCAGAAAGCTAAATAGGTAGAAGATGGATGCTGTGAGAAAAAAAAATGCATGGTTTCCTGCTGGTTTTGCATCCTCAACTGACTCAGCGCAGAGTCAGCAGCAAGAGCATGAGAGAGCAGGCCCACAGCTTTTAGCTGAATTTGGCCGTTACTACAAGTGTAGGGCTGGCGGGGGAGAAATGCCTTGTCAACTGTGAACCCAGGAGGAAGTAGAATGAAGTTTGAAAGATAAGATTAGGAGATCTGTTTTGACCCTGTCAGCTTTCGCTGATGGTAAGATAACAAAAAATAGATAGATGGAGATGAAGTGATCAAGATGAATGCTTATTAACAGATTCTGGGATCTGGGGATTGAGTTGAGGTGACAGTTATGCAGAGAACAACAAAAAAACCCCAAAACATCACCTTACAAGAAATTTTGCATAAAATTAAATGAGCTAAGAGGATTATCCAGTAGCTAGGTGTAAAGGGAGAAGAGCAAGGAATCAAAGAGACTTTCAGAGAATCCTTAAAGAGAAATTGAGAGGCACCCAAAAAAGGACGAAAGGCAGAGAGAGGAGCATCTCAAAAACCTAGTGAGACCACCATATCGAGAAACACTAGAAGAAAGTGTACAAAAGTAATAAAGATGAAAAATATAGAGGCTGTGATGCAAAGTGAATGTGGATGTGGTTACGAAAGCAGTTTCGCACAGTGAGAAGTCTGAAACAGTCTTTTCTGAAGCTGACAGCTAAAAGTGAATATTGGAGAATGTAGTCTGATATCCTATGTAGCGCAGGCCATCAAAAGAAGTTTATTTAACCCTGTACTGAGCCCCCTAATTTGTGTTCAGCTAAAGCACATCTTCTTGAAGAGCATCTGCCATTGCTTAGAGATTTCAGTATGGGTTCTTTTGCAGTAAGTCATACTATGTGTAATTATCCTGAACATTTAGTATGTGGTACCCAAATTCTAATTTGAATTTTTCTGGCTTCAGCTTACATCCACTTGTTTTTCATACGCTCTTATCTACCAAAGGAGATTATGCAGTGGCTGTACACAGCTGATCAGGAAGTTTAAGATACGAACTCTTTAGTCCATTTGCCCCATTGCTGAGAAGGCCAGCAGAACACACGATCGCAGCTAATTTCCCTTCACTCATCATTCTTTGGGATGAAAAAAGATACGTGCACAATAGCAAGGCTATGTAAATGTCCTAAATGATAGACAATAAATGGGTTTCTATTCGTTTTTCTTATGTGGGTTATCTGTCTAAGAGAAGTAAAAATGAAGAAGCAACAAAAAAGTGGTAGCATACAATGGAAGTGCAGGCATCAGACAGGAAAGTATTTTCCTTTCTAAATTATATTAGGGTATTTTTATATTTTGAATCACCGTTCAACGAGTATGTGAAGACTGTTAAGCTGAAAAATCTTATTCTCTCATTTTCCACAGAAAACAAACCTCTAATAGTTCATTCCATAAAGATTTTTTTTTTTTTTTTAAGTACAAGCATAAAGAAAATTTCAGCTAAAAATGCACTGTCATGAAAGTTAGTCCTTTTAGGAACTCTACCAAATACCAGGCTTGACCTAGAGTCTAGTAGGGGGGGAGAAAAAAAAAAAAAAAATCAATACAAAGACTCCTAATGACTTCACTGAGCTATTGCCTTAAAACCATTAGAGAAACACACTAGAGGAATTATAATAATGATGTACAGATAAGTGCTGCTGGCAATATATATTACCAGTATATACATATATGTTATATATAAATACACAAAGCTCCCCCAGCCTCCAAAAGGAAAAAACTCATAAGGTGAAAAAAGCATAGCAGTAGTTCAGTTAACTTAAGTTTTAAGTTTATAACAGATTTTAATTGAAGATACTAAAAGATTTATTTAATGTTTTATTTTTGGTTCACCTCAGTGCTAATACAAAACGCTTCCCCAAAACTGCTGTGTCTGAGTTTCTCAAAGATGCTTTCAGATTTGAAACGTTTAATCACTTCAGAACGAACTAAGTCTATACGGACACGAAGACAAATGCATCTCCTCACTACCAGATTGGGATTCGAAAGCCTGCTTTTATGGCTATGTTAAGATCTCATTATCTTGTCTCTGACATTATTACAAGTGTCTCAGGGGGCTCTGGTGGACTCCAGGAAGTGTAGTGAAAGTGGAAACAAGTATTTCAAAGTAATCTTAGTTTTTTATTGATTAAGAAAATTCCACAAAAAAGCCCAAAAGGAGCAGTAGCTTGTTCAGGAAAGGAAAAAAAAAAAAAAAAGACAGGCAAAGTAGAAGAGATGCTTCAAGTAGAAGAGATGAGATGAGATGACTGATGGGATTTATTGTCTTTTTTCAAAGATCATGTTTGATCATAGGTAAGGTTCATCCACAGTGTAACCCTGTTAGCTTCAATGGACTTCACAAAGCTACTTGCTTAAATCCTGATTCAGCAGTATCCTAGAATGAGCGTTCAGGTGTTTATTCAGCTAAGATCTTGCCTGGCTCATGATATTATGTAGACATCAAGAGTAATTACACATGCTTATCTTCTTTCAAAATTCAGAAGTTAGTATCAGTCACCCAAATGATACTATTCCTGACAAAAGACTAAATAAAATCTAAGCTAGTTCAAGTTTTCCCTAAGATTACTGAAGTAAATCTTTGTACCAGGCTGAGGAAAGGGAATTTTAAGTTATCTGCTTTCCATTAATACAAAGCTTCCAAATGGAAGGAGATCATAACTAACTTTATGGCAGCATGTGTTCCTTCTTTTCACCTGTACTCTACAGTAGAGTATTTTCTGGGCAGACCAGCACCTGTGCTACAGAAGCAGCTGCAGACTGGACACACAAATGAAGAACTGGATATTCTAGGTAACGGTATGGGGAAAGCATAGTTTCTTTCTAAGGAAATTCTGCATGCAGCCATAACTACCACCAGACCATCACAATCCAGGCTTTGCTCCAAATAAGACAGTTCAGGCCTTATATAATGTCCCAGATAAGAAAACACATATTCTCAAATTTCTTTTAAAATACAAATACATAAGTAAGTCACTTCCATGCAAACATGAATGCTTGGAGAACTTTACAACAGAAAGGGACGTTAAGTGTCTGGCAGCATGCTTAACGTTTCCCTTCACCGTGTTTCCCATGCCTTAATGCTCTAGTGCACTTAGTAAACTTGGGTAGCCTTCTTAAAAATATACGAAAGTCACGGGAAAATACTTCATTTTCCAGTAAACCTTAACCGTTCATAGACAACATTTTTCTTTGTCCACCTGTCTCTGAGTGCCTATGCCAAATTTGAGAACAGAGCATAGACTCTTGAGTAGCCCAGCTCAAACGCGTTTGTGTTAAATACAAGAATTGTACGAGGTGCCTGCTCTTGCGGTCTCCTCTTCTGCTTCTGAGAATCTTGTGATGGACTTCTGTAATACAGTCTGAGGCCTGTTCGAGCAGGAGAAGACCCAGGAAAACTAAGAACTAAGTGAAATGCTATTCTGAGCTTTTTTAAAAACTGTTGATGTTCACGAGCTACATGACATTTTATGGATCTGTTCCATTATTGAACAGTCATGATAAATTTTGGAATCTCTGGTGGTGATTATCATCTTTATGGAGTGCAAATTAGCACAAAGCTAGAACGATGGCTAAACCTAAGCCTGAATGCATGCGGATCTTCTTGAAGTCTAACACTCTAAATCTTCTGGAGAATTTAGGATCTGTACCAACTTGGGGTTTAACCTTGTCTCCAGTATCACTATCCCGGTATGTTTCCCTATCTGTAAGGGTTTTTTAGTTCATTGTGATCTGGGATATAACCTGGACCTACCACCACTATTCTGTGTTGCTGCACCAAGTGAAAACACATTAAACTCTGACTTTCTTAACCTAATCAAATAAGGGTTTCGTGCTTCGGTTACCTTGTTATTCAACCTCACAAATGACAGGAAGGCACAGATGGATTTAATCAAATAGTACCTGGCTGCAAGATGTATATAAACACAGAAATATGCGGATGCTTGTAAAGAGCACAGGCAAAATACACAGAAAATGACAATAGATTGCTGTTTTTATTGAGGCCTTTGAAATAAATTTGCCAAAGCTAGTAATCAGTACAGATGTATTGCAGCTACTTAATGATAATGTGAACGTACCTGTAAATAAAGTGTTCCCTTAGGTTGGGCATATAGCATTAAAAAGCTATAATCCAAATTCTGTTTAGTTCTCCACCTAAACATAAGCAGCAAATTCTGATAAGCTTTTTTTGGGGGGGTTGCAAGGGTTATTTCTATAATAAAAGCATTTCTAATGCTCTGCAGTTTTTTCTCTACAGTAAAATTGTAAGGTTGAGTATCCTAACTCATTGTTAAGTGAATAAAAATTCCTCTGTAATCAGTGTAAACATTTGTAAATAATTTGACTTTCCTATAAAAGTTAACATTGACTAAGCAAAAAATTTTGATCTGTATCAATGCAGCCTGAAACAAAATATCTAACAAGTATATTCATGTCAAATGACTTTTGACAAATGACTCTCAAAGATTCTACTCATTATATTATGAACAGTGGAGATCAACACACAACGATTATTTAAAGATCTAAAATTAAGTGCTTTTACTGATGAACAGCACAGAAAGCAGGTTGATAAACTTCATTTTCAGGTTTAAATGTAAACACAGATTTTTTCTACAAAGTACAGGCTCTCATTTTACCAGAGGGTGAAGCTGATGTTTGATAATCAATGCTGAAAGACTAGAGAGTAATTTATCAGTATTTAATTAACATAAAACCGTATCTGATTCAAATCTAATCGTATCTGAAACTTATGTATAAGTATGTAAACATGTTTATGTCCTGAAAGATGTAAGGTTTATCTATAAACCTGATACACATGCGTACATACACTTGCTGATTTCCTTCAACCTCAACTCTCAGTACTGCAGCTCTCTTGCTGCATTGTTGGGGTAGCTTCTGATAAATTACTTACTGTTGATCAAAAGAAAATTACTTCCCTCCAATAAATCAATTTTGTTAGGTTATAATCTCTGTCTCAGTGAATTTGGGGCACAGGAGCGAATGAAATGACCAGTTAGGATACATTATTAACAGTAGTATAAAAAGTCCATGATCAACCAAAGTTAGGTCATTAATTAAACCCACAGTAGTTATTACTAGTTAGCTAAGGGGCCACATGGGGTTTCCTTTGTGTGTCCACAGAGCCTCTCCCTTACCTGTCACATACAACATTTTCTTATTTTTCCCTTTATGACCAGATCATCTAGCCTATCGCCTCTTGGCATTATCCATCTGGTTTAAAACCTGTGGGATGTCTAGAGTCAAGACCCAAAGGAGAAGCCTTGGCTCTCACCCTGAAGCTGATGTGAGCACAGCTTTTCTCAAGATCCCCTTGTGTAATAATTTTTTTAAAAAGTACACTTGAGGTCCATTAGCTCTGAAATACAAAAACATTATCAGCTCAAACAATGTTGACTTTTGCAGAATTTTCCATTTTATACTCTTAGCAAAAGTTCTTAGGTTTTATACAGCTATCTTACCTTACTCTGTCCTCCGAATCCCCAAATGTTTTCTTCAGGTTGGAAAGATCTGGATAATAAGAAGCAGGAGGAGAAATAACCTCTAGGACTCCAGACTGGATTTCTCTGGGGAAGCTGTGAAGAGAAGCTTAGTGAGATCCCATTCCTCAAGAAGACTTTTGAGGGCAATCACGGCAGCTCCCCAGAGTTAGGTCTGCTCCTCCGAAAGTGGAATTCACAACTCTAGTAAAGAAACTAAGTCACATAGATTGTAAATTAGGAACCAAGAAGGGGTCTTTGACAACCATCAGAACAGGTAGGACTGTAACTCGTCAAAGTCACAGAAAACACTGAAGTGAAGTGTGTCTGAGAAATCCTGCCCCTCCTGCATCTGTAGATGCCTACTCGTGATCCTGAGATGGTTGCCAAAACGCAGCAGTAATTCACAACCAAATCCACTGTCTAGAACAACATGCAACTGTTCCCCCTTGCATGAGAGCTCCTAGCTTCCTTACGCTTGCTCTAACTCTAATTCTACATTCTAGCCAAAATGATACTGGAGTGGGGGTTTGGTATGGGGAGTCTGGGTCTAGTCTCTGCTCTAAGGATTAAATTTTCCGTTTAAAAAGTCATTGAAAAAATGTGTAATCAACTTCGGGAGCCAAACCTGGAAGTCAAATCTCCCCCTTCCTCCAGAATATGTAAAACCAAAACAAAATAAAACAAAACTTCAGTTTTTCATAGGTATAGGATCACTGAAATAAGGAGTTTTCAGAACTGAGTTCCCCATTTCCTATCATCAATGAAAAAAAGCTACCATTAAAAATAAAGCACATCACAGTACAAGCATGCTTATGAAAAAAAATCTCAATCTTACTGCGTAACGTCTACTCTGCAGTAGTATTTTCAAAAACCGTAACAAAATCATAAAAATTATCTAAGTGCTTAAGTTGCTGTAGGCATTGTACCCTGTGGTGCTCAACGGTACCGAGGAGGACTGCCTCGTCACCTCGTCCTAGCCGCGGTACTCCCTGCCGAGCTAACCCCTCTGGAGGCAGGACGCTCTTGCTATTACTTGGCTAGCAGGCTCGGCTTGGGGAGCCTTCTGGGGGAAAACCTGCACCCTAAATACAGTCTGGGAAACCTCTTGAGTAGAGCAGGACGTGCAGCAAAGCCTCAAAAGTGAAGGAAAAGGGCAACCTCTCTGGGGATCTTGTTCAACTTTTTTGGTTTTCTTTTTGTTAATACTCTAAAAAACGTTGATACAAAGATTGAGAGCTCTCTTGTAGCCATTTTAAAGAAGGAGAGAGGGGAAAGGCTGTTTCACTTCCAATTCTGGCCAAAGTGGGGTTCTGCCAGAGTAACTAATTCACAAATGAGCTTGTGCATCAAAGCAACCAGCAACACCAGTACTGCAGCACAACGCAGGTTTCATCTCTTGCTTCTCTCACTCGGCTGCCCTTCAGGGCCTTCAGCCTTACCTGTTTTGTGACTGTTAGCTACACTATACCAGTTCTTAGAAAGCAGTTTTTGTAAGACAAATTAAATCTACCAATGAATGTATTTTTTTGCCCAGAAACTTTAATTTAGTAGCAGTTCTTCTCAAGCTCCTCTAAGGTTTTTCACACGCACATGATGCTGTAAATGTCTATGGGAAAGAACGATAAGAGCAAGAAAAACTGCAGTGGGACTCAAGCCTTTGTTTGATAACTCTTCTATTAATTTGGCACGGCAAAGAATATCCATCTCATGTTACCCATCATATAACAGTATTTAACATTATGAATAGAATCAGATTGCTGTCCAAAATCCATTGCCTTCATGAAAAAGAGGCAAACGAGGAAACAAAAACACCTAGAAAACATGGCAGACATCAGAAGACATCGCAGGACCGTGAAGTCAGTGGGGACCCAATACATGTAGCCTCAGGTGCCTTGAATTGCATCATTAATTTCACGGGGAAAAGACTGAGGTTCAAGTAAATATTTATCAGAGACGTAAGTTGAGACCTTGCCTGATTAGTTAAAGCATATTTATGAAATAAGAAAAGGAAAATAAACTGATACGCATCCTTCTGTTCTGAATTTCACAGGGTGTTCCCATACACGTATTAAGAGTGCACCTTTGCCTTTTCTTAGCAGTTCCATTTCAGTATGGTAGAGTTGTAATTTATTGCTGAAATGCTCTAATTCTTTCCACAAAAGCTCAAAATGTGTTTACTAGCTGTTCGGTGTTACACTCTATGGGACTTACCTGGTTTTAACGCTTTCTGCAACACTGTTAACATATTCTGCATTCACCTAAAGAAAAGAAGCGGGGGGGGGGGGGTCATTTCAAGTCACCCATTTTTGTATTAAGCAAAATTTTGTAGGGAATATTTACATGCAAAAACTTCATTTTTAGTCTCCAGTTCTTTTCATTCCAAACAAAAGCAATATGGTATAGCAGCATTTCTACTGAAGGACAGTACGGGGTTTTCAAGCCAACTGAACTTTCAGTGTAATTGAAAGTAGAACGGAACTATCTCCAGCTATGGTTTCTGCATTTCACTGCTTCTGCAGGAGGCCAAGCCATTTTCTGCATAAAATTCTGTTCTACAGCTTTCACTTATGCCAGAAAAGCACAGTCATACAACTGTCAGTAAAAAGTGCCGTTTCCAAAAATCACAAGAGGCCCGTGGCTGTTGAAAAAGTCACCTGAGCAAAATTTTCTAAACCTAGCGATACTTAAAATTTTGATTTAGAGTTTCTTCCTAATATGACAAACTTATGGCTCTTAGTCTGGAAATTTTGAGGACATACTTATTCATTGCTGCCGTTTCATAAAAATAACAGTTTCAGTGTGGAAAACACGTCTGTTAACTATATTAAACAGTGCTAAGTTTTATGGATTTCGAAAGCAATACAATACCTGTCTTAGCAGTTTGGATTTTTTTTTAAATACACAAATAATCGTTACCAGCTATATATTAAATTTGCAATAAGTAAAAAAGATGCAATGTAAAGAACTCTGATAAGAAAAAAATACCAACAACTTGGAAACCCACTTTCAGTCAATAAGTTACTCTGACTTAACCCATGATGTAAACATTTAACTTGGTCTTCTGAAACTTTCTGGGAAAAAGGAAGGTATGGATTCATGATCAGTGCACGCACCTGCCCCCCTCTAATAATTAAATGTTCTTATCGCCCTCTCACATCAGCACGATCAACCTGCTCTAATTTACTGCATGGCTGAAAAATAGAAGTTGCAAGAACATGACTTTGGGGACGGGAGAATGGGGAGAGACTGAGTCTTACAACGGCAGTTTAATCCTAAATTGGCTGACATGGACTATTACTACAACCAAAGCTACTGTTTGTTAAAAGTGCCACGTTAGGACTGTCCACAGTGGGAAACTGTACTACTGAGAAGTTAACCCTTAAAAACTCAAAGAACTCTCCGAAGCCCTGTAATAGAAGGTTTATCTGAATGACAGCTAGGCAAAGCTCATCATTGCCAGGGCTCTTTGTTGGGAAATAGCAACTGTAAAATAAGTTCAGCTCCTGAAAATTATGCTGAAGAGGAACTACAGCCACTAAAATTGGGCCTATCTACTTATTGTTGTGATCCAAACGGAAAGTGGAGGTCATGACCTAACTTAATAAAGTGAACTATGTTCTGTTTGACAGTATTACAGTTGCAAAAGCTACTCTATGTGATGACTGAACTAAAAAAAGCAAACTT
Source organism: Fulmarus glacialis (assembly GCF_000690835.1). Taxonomy (NCBI): domain Eukaryota; kingdom Metazoa; phylum Chordata; class Aves; order Procellariiformes; family Procellariidae; genus Fulmarus; species Fulmarus glacialis. The sequence goes on from NW_009217564.1 coordinate 11,586, forward strand.
TAACTGTTAATGAATACATGTATGAAATTTAATGTTGTTTATGGAAGGACAAAGAAATACGAAGAATAAATATGAAGTCTGAATAATTGCACAGTCTTTTTGTCTGCAAGTAACTATCACTAGCTAATTCTCTTCTGTAGCTTTTTTCCCAATGTGCTCAAGACATTTTGGAATGAGAAAAAAACTCATTTACCCCTAATATTTTACCTTGAGCACTGTTCACTCTCTCAAAACATGGAACCGTTCGAGTCTCTGAACAGTTTTCTCCTTCACAAGAAATACCAATACACATGCAGAAGGCGAGGCTCCAGCATGTCCAGGTACTTCACAAGACACATGATATCAAAGCAGCAGATAAATCATCTACGCTTCTGTTAGACTGAGTAAGTTTACTTTTTTCAGGTTCTATGGAACCTTTCTGTGGAGGATTTACATTTCATTCTTGAAGTAGAATACTTTCAGAGATAAATAATGAGTTCATATGGTTTTATTCGAAAATCTGACTGCAACAACTGTGTTTGTACATGTAATACGACTTTTTACCCTTCGATCATCTGAGTTACAGGGGTTTTTCCACATATGAACCTGAGGCACTAACTGCTCACTATCCCCTCCAGCCCTGAAGAAATCCCTCCCAAAGACCTAGCTAACAGTATTTTACACCATTACACTAGGATATAAATCTCCATATTGTCTTTCTATCAGCATACTACACCCTTCCATGCAAACTTACCTCTGCTACAAAGACGATTATTACACAGTCGTTCTTTTGCTCTTCAGAAAGTTCAGAAAGTAGGGAATGCAGTGTATTAATAAGATAATCTCGTTTTTCCCTTTTCACAGTAGGAATACCCATCACCAGTGAGACTGCAAAGAAAGAAGTCCACAAGCCATGTAATTTTAAGTCAGGTAAAGGGAAACTGAGATTACATTTTAATTTTGATTTGATGTGACCATGAGACTTGGTGACAGTTAATATTCCTATAGCACTGTGACAGCATTTGCTTTACTGCCTGCAAGGAGAGATACCTCCAGCTAAGTTTTGGTCAGAGACACTCGTGTCTGTGTTATAAGCACCAGGTCTACACTGTGTAGACTGTCAACATTTGAGAACGTGGAGATATTACTACCTCTGGCAAATACATAGGTATCTGCTATTGAGTTTCAAAAGTGGGTATTGCAAAATAAGTGCTAGCTCTTGGTATGGAGTTGGAGATCTGAGTAGAAAGAGTTAAACCAGGTGAGCGCTGTGTAGATCAGAAAGGAATCCAAAAATCAAAATCTCAAAAATCTTTCTGAGCAGTTTAAGTTATATGAATCTATGGCTTTGACATAATCAATAATAAGAAGAAAGGAACTCAGATGTCGTTGTTATTATTAAGAAGAAAGGAACTGAAATAGTCTCTGGCAAAGACTCCACTAGTAGCAAACCTGTGCTATATTACATCATGGTAAGCAGGACCTCTCTTTTTTCATTGGCGAGGGCATTACTGAAGTCAGCGATCTAATATGGCTCAGCAAACCTGTAGAATTCTTAGTCCTTGCAGAAGATTCCTATTCACCAAAACCTCCTGAGGCTGGTAAGGAAGCAGCAAATTTTGAAGGACAGGAGTAGCTGCAGTTAGTGACTTGCTCCAGACTCCCTCATTTGTGCCAGCATCAGCTCAAAAATGTCAAAGTTCCAACGTTCCTTCCCAGCACATAACCTGCTAAACCACGGAGGTTTTGTTTGGTTTTACACGCTGAAGGTCAACCCGTACTTGTTAAAGTGTGGTCTTGTACTGTGATTTCATGTACAAATAAATGAAAGTTAAACATGCAGCAAATGCAGCATTCTTTTATTACTTACTACTTCTCCTCTTCTTTTTTTTTTTTTTTTTTGCTTGCTTGTGAAGGTATCTGGTTTTCTGAGGTTTTTTTGCAAATCATTTTGCTGACTACCTGTGGTCTTTTGCATACTCACACTTATCTATGGGCTCATAGATCTCACTCCAGTGAGAACCACAGCACTACTCCACTAGAACCACTAGCCCATGTCATGGGCACGGCCAAGTTACTTTTTTAGTTAAATCAAAAGTGCTGCCAATGTTTCTTTATATAAAATCACCTTAGAGAAATTTTCAACAAAATACAAAACTCAGCAAAATAGTTGACTAGTTCCTTGTTTATTGCTTTTGAATGTTCTTTTTAGCTATCGTATGACAATTAGGAGAAGATGTAACTTAATCATTTGTATTACAGTTCACTGGAATTCATTATGATTTGTGCAGGTGTCAGCTGATTTCTCACATGGATGAAAAAGTTACACGAAGATTTATTAATATCCTGCAAATGACCACATCACCTTTCCATTTGCTCCTAACTTTAGCAAACTGTGTGAATTGTAAATTCTCCCTGGCTTCCTTACTCATACTGATTTTGCGGGAAAAAAATGTCAGCTAATGCATCTTTGCCACATGAATCCATGACTAAGAACAAAAATAGTATTGCTTTTCAGTTATGACTAATTTTTGTTGATATTTGAAAAGGTTTATCAGAATACTTTGGGGAAGACTTGAAATTGGGATGGGAGTGGTAAAAGTGCTTTTGCCATCCCCATTAAAATTTATTCAGTTTGGCAACACTGTAAAGTTTAGGGAGAAAACCCCCTCTGAACTTTGAGTATGCTTCATTGCTAGAACTTCATCTAAAACATAAACATATAGAAAATATGAGCCAAACTTTATGTCCTACCTCCAGTTCTCTGTTGCCCAAAAATAACATTTGGGAAAATGGCATCTTCATATTCTCGAAGGTGAGGTAGATAGTAGTACATGTTTGTAATGTGCACGGGGAGTTTTCTGGTGAGGTTTAACACTTTCCACTTCATATCATCTTAAAGAAACAACAAATCCACATATACACATAAAATAAAAAGCCAGCAGTGAAGCCTATTATTTCAACTGTTTGCCTCAACTGAATACTAGCAGATTACCACACACAAGGTTATTTAATCAGAACTATTCCTCAGAAGAGATTCTATGTCATACATACTACCCTCCTGCGGTAATAAACTGAGAATCGCCCGGTGCAACCCCACCGCCCAGGCAATGGTGCAGAGCTCCACGCCTGAACGTCCTGGGAACTCCGCCTGCATTTCCCTGTGCCTAAACAGTTGCAGGATTGAGCCATCTTAAAACACTCTAAGCAGTTATTTTAAAAGCAGCAGGAGAAGAACTGGTTTGTTTTTTGCACAGTTGGCAAGCAACTTTTTAAATGATAAGAAACACAGATTCTGATTAATAACTTTCTTAATTACTTAACAAACTTAAATGCTTTCCCCAAAATGTGACGCATGGCGGTGTTCAGGGCTCAAACAAAAGTTCTCAGGTTATAAAAAGTCCTAAGGCAAAAAGCACAACCAGATCCAGGCCGTTAGAAACTATTTGAGAAACAAAAGACTGTAGTAGTTAAGAGAAAGGTAGGGAACATTTATTTTTTCTTTACTAGTTTAAAATAAAGATGAAAATAATTTATTCACGTTGAAATAACTCAAGTGTGACCTTACAAAAATAATCCTACTGTTTTTAAAATAAGCCATATAAAAAAACCCAGATACCATTTAATCTACTAATTTATCTTCTTTGATATAAACACTCCTGCATCTTCGAGTGGTGGTAAAAATTCTTTAAAATAAATTTAATAAAAACTTGAACAACTTAATTCTAAAATGAATTATAAGCTTGCAAAATAAGTTGTGCTTAATGTAAGATACCCATGGGGGCAGAGATGATATGCATCATGCAATTTTTAAAAAAATATTTGCAGGGATTAAAATTAAGACTGTATTTACGAAGATAACAAATGGTCTTTCCAGTATCTAAGAGAACTGCTTGGAAACAAAACTGAAGATCACTATAGACTTTATTTACCAGTTGTCTAAAGGCATAAATCTTGCTTTCCTGACACAGGCAGCATAGGGCTCTCATACTAGAATTTTGTCTGTCGTTCTGTGTTAGTGAATTTTTCTATACCCTTCTAGCCACCTACAATGTGTATGTCTTTTTGCCCTGAAAGAAAAATAAAGCTCCTATGAATTTAGACAAGGTAACTCGTACTTCAGTGGGTGCCTCCTCCAGATGCTTTATCAGTTGTGCAAGGAGGCTGGTGCGAGGGCTTCCTGGTCTCAGAACACCACCTCAATGAGGTTTAGCCAACGAAATCATATTAACAGCCTTCCAAGCTGCAGAAAACTTGAAAAATCACAGTTTCACAGTCAGCAATGCAACAGGAGGTTTATTGACTTAGACGGAAAGCTATTTTTCCTAAGAAATGCATCTAAGATAACTCCCCAAATTTACCACCCTTCAAAGTTACTTAAAACAAGTCTTACAAATGACCATCATCAGCTTTATTCACTCGGCTTAGATCAATGAAGACAGAGGCTTACTGAATGGGCAATATTTGTTTGAAGTTTTTCAACTTCCAAAAGATATTCCCACTGAAAATCAGGACTCGACAGAGATTCCCCACTCTACAGAAAAGAGGTTTTTTTAAAAAAAACCACCAAACATACGTGTGTATATATATATATGTCACGGAGCTGACAACATGGTCTCTATTCTAAAGCTTGCAAGGCCACAACCCTGCCAACACTCAAGCGTTTGTTTATACGCATCTGAACAGTCCCACCGAATTAATATTGAATAAACAGACAAAAAGAGGCAGGGAAGAACAGGGTAAGCAACGAAGCTGACTACACAAAGAAAATATTCCTTCTTCCCCTCTAACAGTCCTGGCTAAATCCTTATTTAAATCTGATACCAGCCCGCTGTACTGAATGCAAATAAGGATTTTTAAAAAGTAGTTTTCAGTAGCATCCAGACTGTTTTTGAAGTCAGGGTGTGTTGCGGAATGCCTCCAGCGCAGAGATGCCCCTTCTAGTCTTCCTTCTCTCCCCAGGGAAGTAGCTCTTCCAATCCGAACAGGGAGGAAGGCAGATCCTGCACTACTACCTCATGTCTTTTAGGGGACAGAATCAAACTGTCTAATCTATTGTATGCAACTACCCTGTGCAGATAGATGGGGATGTACAACAGTCTGTAAGGCAAGGATACAATACATTTTTAAATAAACAAGAAGTTTAATTAAACAATGGGAAGAAGCCAAATCACTAGAGTAAACTTAATTGTATGTTGGTGTCCCTCTTAAAAAAAAAAAAAAAAAAAGCAGAGAAACCCCCCTCAAAGGTTTTCTTTTAATTGGCATCACTTAAAAGCATTCACATTTCCTTCAGATTATTAACAAGCTACTTGCAAGATAAAAATAAATTCCAAAGGGAACATTCTTGGGCTGTATCTAGCCAGCAAGACCTCGCAGGGCTTCTCAAGTCCTGGGTTCAGGCAAGCACCCAGCTGTACGTGGGCTGCCTGCTGAGACGAGACCGCGCACCCACCACGCACACCTCGGTGCCTGGGGTCTGTTGGCAGGATGGCAGAGCACTCATGGCCAAAAAGTCCCCCCCCAAAGTCACTCCACCTGGACAGGAGGGGGACCAGGACTGTGGAACATCTGAGGAGGTATACCTGCCCTCCAGGTTAGGCGCAGCCCTAGTATTTATCAGGGCATAGTAAAAACTGGTAAAAATAGCTTATTCTGTGCTCTGTAGTTGGCAGCAAGAAAAGTCCCACCCCAAAGTCACTCCACCTGGACAGGAGAGGGGGACTGTGGAACATCTGAGGAGGTGTACCTGCCCTCCAGGTTAGGCGCAGCCCTAGTATTTATCAGGGCATAGTAAAAACTGGTAAAAATAGCTTATTCTGTGCTCTGTAGTTGGCAGCAAGAGAGGGATAAGCACCGTGAGAAATTCTATTAGCAATATGTACAGCTTTGCCACTATGACACCACGGCAGTCTATTGTGTCCCCTTTTTTTCCTCTCCTTATTTGTTTAGTTACGAACCAACCCTATTTAAAGAAGGGCTACAGATTACTTCCCCACCCTTTTTTTTAAAGTAGAAACTTCTATCTAATGCTAATGTAATCAAATCAATGATTTTTCTCCCCGCACCAGTGATAACAAAACATAAGCACACAAAACTCTGAACCAGTACATTTTTATACATACAAACCTGTATGATTTGATGTCAAGTTCATTCTTCTTGCAACTACACGTTTAATTTCATCTAGGGCATTGCTCAGTTCTTGTGATCTTCTTTTATTTTCCTTTTCAGCATACAATAGTCTTTGCCGAAGTTCCAGAAACTGGCTTTTGTACATGTCTAAGTCCTTTCCTGCAATGAGAACATAACTTCTTTTCAAAGAGGTGAATTATATGATGGAATAAAGAGAAAGTTTAAGAACAGGAGATGGTCCAGAAGAAGACATGACCAGAAGTGTATAAACAATAATAAAAGAGGCCGCTCAAAGTTTATTCACGGAATGAAGACGTCTGGAAGAGTATTAAGAAGTAGAGTTTAGGGAGCACAGCTGGGTAAAGGCTTGCAACTGAAGACAAGAACAAGAATATGACATCCATAAGAAGGAAAAAATCAGTGAAAGACTATGAGTTGCAGGGGAAGGTGCTATCCAGCAAAGCCAACAACATTTTTCATTAAGTTACAAATCTCGATGATCCTTGTCACATTGAAGAATGTAATTATGCAATGGCTTGTCTTTTGCATAAAACACTATTAAGATTAAAATACAGACATTAAGGTATTCAGTCTTCATCTATGAAGTGCCTGGAGTATATTAAGAACTATTAGTGAAGATGGTTATTTGAACTCCTGGATATATTTAATTAGATAACAACTGAAACTGTGCTTTGGATTGAAGGATACCTTCATAATATATAGCCCACCTGTGAGGAAATACTCTACAATCGCACCGGTATTAGAAACACTGTACTCTCAGCCATGGTTATCAGACACCTCTGCTGTTCTGCATAGTATTCTCAGATAACGTCAATGTTATCTTCACAGAAGATCCGCTTTCCTAAGAAGCGAGTACTGTCAGAACTTCTCAGTTATCATAGATGATACACAAGACTCATACCTGTCAGTGCCTCCGCTGCCTCATTGCCAAGTGAATAAAGATTGTTAGACTTACGAAAATTAATATAAGGCAATGCTTCAATAATGTCCCTCACTTTGCAATAGGAAGTAAAGAAAGTAGAGGGCAGGAGGGGACTTCTACTTCATTTTAAAATGTTTTATAATGCTGCTTTTTAAATTGGGTTTCTTTTTTAGTTAAATGCTGTTATTTAGACACTTCTCCCGATCTATTTGTGGACTGTGATGAGTCCCGTCCTTGGCAGGACTCATTTTCTAGGACCCACCATTGTCTCTCAGCAAACGTGAATTCCCGGGAATTCTAGCCTGTAAAAGTGACTAAGAGCAAAATGCGCGGGTAATACAAATTCGTGAGGATTTGCAGAAGATTTCAAACTGGAATTAATTTGCATTTTGAATAAACAGTTTTAGGGGTTTTTTTTGCAGTAAACAGAAGTCCTTAGTTTAATCAATAAATGTATGACTGGGAGACCCCAAAGTTTAAAACATCTAGGAAGAAAGTAGTTAGAAAAAAGAGGTAAACATGTGATCTGTATTATTATTATTATTGGTCTCATTAAAAATTTAAATTATGTTTAGTAAAATGCCCACAAAATGAATGCTTCCTAAAATTTTCTGACAGTCTTAAAAATGTTTTGACTTGCAAGAAAGGCATTCATATCTAGAGGTATTCTGTACTACGCAGCTATGAATGTAAATTTAGTGTTGTGGAAGGGAGGGGAAAACTGGATTATTTCAGCTGTATGTAACAAGAAAGTTCTACTTTACTGAAGTAGGCTTCCCTAAAAAAATAATCAGAGAATAAATAGATAAATAAATGGAAGGTCAAATGAGGAAACAGATGTAGAGTCCATCTTTTAACAACTGCAGGGGAAAGGTTAAGATAGATTTTCAATACAAATCTTTTACGAAGCATTAGGCTACAGAGCTAGAACCCCAAACGAGCTAAATTATTGGAGCACCTAAGGAAGACCCTTTCATCAACTACTATGTAGGAATACACATTCTTGTTTTATGCTTTTCTTTCGCAGCTGTGTTTCCAATGCCATAATCCAACCTTTAGCTTTTTGCTTTAGAATGTATACGAACAAAATGGAAACAGAAGGTTAAAGCTGATTTAGGTGACTGACAGACATTAATCATACTGTTTTCATAGCAAGAAAATGATTCCAAACAGAGCATCAATACATGTAAACACGATGGAGATTTATCTTGCAATTCCGAGACAAATTCAGAGGTATAAACTAAAGATACAGTAATGGATGTGCATTTTTCTTTAAAGTCCAATTGCCTTTATTAGGAGTTAGATAGCATCAAGCGCCAAGAAAAAGTGGAGATTTAATGTGTAGTAAAGTTCCACATGCTTCTGGGAAGATGCAAACAACAAAGAGCAAGCCCACAATCTTAGGATAAATACAGGTTATCACAGGATGCAACTTACTGCTTCTGAAAAGGGAATCAATCATTTCGTAATAGAGGTGTTTCGTAATTAAATGCTAGAAAGTGTTGTTCCATTGACATTTCCAGTGGTGTAATAGCATAAGATTTTGCTAAACCAACTAAAATTTCCCTCAGTACAACTATAGTATAGGAGGAATCAGTAAAGAAATTGCAGATAAGTAATAACATTATAGTCCCTCTCTTTACAATTCCTTCAGCTATCCAGTGTCAGCGTGACTCAAAACCCTCGGTGTCGCTACCAGGCTGACATTTTGGCAAGCACCAAGTAATTGTACTTTTATTTGCTTACTTACAGGTGAGCCTACCAAAATATGATAGATGCCTCCGGCAAATAAAAGGTCAATACTCAGCTCTGAGCGCACCCAAAGAAGCTGGCATTTGTAACTGGCCTTATCTATTTCTTCAGGCCAGAAGAGGGAAACCCCATTTCTGAGTCTTTCAGAATTGAAGCCTCTGTTCGGTTAGGAGAACAAGGGTCTTACTAATCGCTTATCCCATTCGATTTTTGACAGCTGGGGAAGCAAGGGTTTGACAAAAGGAACGTAGTATTCACTCACCCTTAGCGAAGAATGAGTTTGTTATTATAAACATATATAGTTTGAAATAGAACATGAAATGTTCTAAGTATTATTAGAGCATATGTAAATGAGCAATATTAACTATTAGTAAACTTTGGCCAAAAATGTGTGTTTGGAAAGCAGTACTGAACTTTTTGTATTTTGCTGTGCAATAAGGTACTGTCATGAACAGTATTTATTACTGATAGAACTGTAGCAAGCTAAGAAGATAAAATTAGAAGCATTATGAAGCTAAATACTCTAAATGGTCATTAAGTTTAAATGGATTTTTGTGTGTGTGTGTGTAACGTGTTGCTCTTTAGGTCCTAATCTAAGGATCTACACAGAACTTGCTTGCAATCGCTTGCTTGGAAAGAAGCAGACGGGGCGTTTTCATAAATACAGCTCGCTCTGGCAGGGAGGGCCAGGAGAAAGGAGCTTTGGCTGTATCATGAAACACTGTCTGACCCCAGCGATAGCCTGACTTGGCAACACCTTCTCTACTAATGGTTCCATCAGCAACGGGGAGCGTCAGGATAAAAGCGGAAAATAGCGAGATGAGGACCTATGGCAAAACTACAAAAAAGGCTTCTTTTCCCCTTGGTGAGCTGAAGATGGATCACTCTGCCAGGCTAAGGAAACCCTACTAGGAAATTTCAACGGGGTTACGCTGGCTACAAGCCAGGGGAGGAAAAAAACCAACCACCAGCCAGACTCAGTGATAGCACTCAAAGCTTTTCCAACAAATTTTCAGCTCTACTACAGCGTTTCCTCTGACTGTTCACTACACGTTGTCATATATACTTACGGGTACTGTAATTCTAAGATGGCAACACTTAAAATGGTTTTAAATGCAATCTTGTGTTATCTCCTAATAGATACATATATATAACTTTCTGCACCGGAAACTGAAACTGTTTAGAAACAATACTAATCTCCAAAGCAAATACTCATTCTGAAAGTCAACCGATTATTTCTCTTAGCTCCACGCACGCATACTTCCTATTACCATAAATGCTTCCAGTTTTATTAACAATTGATTTCTGGCAATACCTAAGAGCTGTGGAACAATTCATCACTATCTCCTCCTAGCATTCAAAGGAAAAAGAAAAGAAAATGAAAATTGGGAGTGGCAGAAACGAAGAAGGAAAACACCCCATAGTCTAGCAGTGACTCTTGTTCCTATTTCTTGATTACAAGCTACACTGCTTATCGTACCTAAAGACACTTTCTTTTACAAACTGAATTTTGGTTAATGCCCTCTTTAAAAGAAAACTATGTAAGCACACTAACTGCAAAAGATCTTGTCATACTCTTTGCTTGGAACCACTGCTCGCTGTTCAGGTTAATGAAGCATATTAAGCCACTGAGGCATGCATCGCACTAACAACTGTGGCGGTTTGTTATCTTCCCGTAACTGATCTAAAATAGACAGACCTTTCTAAATCTTGTTAGACGCTTTGCAAGCTTGGGTTTTGTTCTCTCAGAGTAAGGAGGAAAAGAAAATCCCCCAAACAATGCCTCTGTCTTAGTTCAGAACAGCCGGTTCTTGCACAAACACTTAAATTCAACAATGTGCTAAAGTCTGAGGGTGTTTAAGCACATTTCCAGGCAAGGACGCCTTGTGCATTTGTGCGTGATCTTTAAATATTTTGTTTATAGCATTACAGCACAGAATTATTTGTGTCTCCCAACAGGTTAGAGGCAGCCAAGAAAAACTACCATGAAGTCAGAGCCACTTCACCTGCACTGGATACATTCACCCATTATGTTTAAGGCTCGTCAGAACTGGCGTAGCTTCGATTGTTGAGCTTTAAGCATAGGAAACAGCATGTCTTAACGCATGTCTTAAATCTTCAGGAGCCTCTGAAGTCAGTCAGTGCTGAGGTTGGTGTATTTTACACAGTTGAAAAGGGAAGGTTCAGTGAACAGGTTAAGAAGCTTCTAATTGTTTCCACTCATCTGTCCTGTCCATGCTCTGATGGCAACTGGGCTGCAGGAGCTATTGCTATGGCGGATGGCAGAGGCGACAAGTAGGAGGAGAAAGATTAATTTCAGCCAGGCACAATTCTCAGCCGGCTGGCTGAAACTGCTTTCCAGTATTAAAACGAACAAACACCTTACAAAGCAAAAGGCAGACCAAAGTTAATAACTGAATTTTAAAAACACATTCAATTGTATAATGAACATGGACTCGCTGTTGGGTTTGGCACAGAATACTGTTTACTGAACCATTTACACACTGTATCTAACTGAAAATACATAAGCAAACTTGTTTAAAAGAAAATACAACTTAAGTTCTAATAATATTTTCTTAAATGTTGGCAAACAATCCTCATTTTAGATCTGAGTCTTTTCCTATATTAGAATGTAGTGAAAAGTGATCTTAAAATGCTCAGTCAGAACATCACTATATAGGAAAGCAATAGTATTAAAATAAATGGAAAAACGTATAAATTGAATGGATATTGCATGGTGTTTGCCCACCATGCTATACTTTGGTTTTAATTGCTATACTTTGGTTTTAATATAGTAATGTTAGTAACACGATATAGGTTCTTAATAGCAGTGGAAAATTCTGATTTGAATATGGCCTTTATCAGAGAAATAAAAAGTACTCATTCACTTCAAGCAATGGTTATTGCTTCGCTCTGGTTAGTATTTTAAATATTTTTACTGTTCTGCCTGATGTAGCAACAATCACTCATTTATACACACATTTAATTAAATGCCTAGCCACTAACTAAAGTATTTCTGGGTAAAACTGTGTTCCTCAAGACTCAGTGTGCAACATTAGGAAAGCGTGAAGGTCATATGTTTACACTTGTTTAAGTACAGGTTGTGATGAGACACTGCACAGCAAACAAAGAGAGGTCTGAAATATTCCCTATCCCTTTCTCTATGAAAACCAACAGTAACTAGTCTCATTTTGTACCTGAATCTTTACAGGATTTATGACTCGGTTCCTCTACTTTTGAGGACAAGGCAGCCACTATTCCGCCTGAAGTAACTGCAAGAAGCAGCAGACTCTTAGTTCAGCAAACTACACATTTAGAAGCCAGTAAAACTATACAGCTTTTGTAAGTCTTGGATATGAATTTTGATATAAAATTTGGGATCAGTAAATACGAAGTTTTAAGTCCCAACTGAGGTTGTCGTATGGTTGTTGTATGTATATTGTATGTTGTTTTTAAATACCTAAATGCAGAACTACGCAAAGAATCTGAGTAAGTACTCAGTGGACTGGAGAAACTCTTCCCTTACCACACTGCATTTCGGCCACATCCTGCCTGCATGTCCGGGCAAAACCTGGACGCGCAATAACCTCTGTATGCTCTCAGTTCCACTGGAAGGAAACATATTCTATGATATGCATGCAGGCAAGGAGGGAAGATGTAGCCTAGCAGTCAGCTGGGACAACTGGGGAAAATGGTGGTTAAACACAGCCTAACAGGCCTAGAGAAGGCAGGAAAATTGGCTTCTGCATGTTCGTAAATCTGGATAAGCTGTACTGGCTGAAATGGGAACGGTGTAATTCAAGACTCCTTATCAAATCTGTCAGTTTGCCACTATTTAATTGAAGCTTTGAGCCAGAGCGTGCCAGTTGGGTCCGGACAAGAAACCTGCAAAGAACTCCACCACAAATGACAGAATCTCCCGGGGACCTGCGCTTGGGTGCACAGCAGGAGCAGGGGGTGGCCAGCCGAAGCAAAGCACCACACCATGGGCAGATTATTGGAAATAAAAGAAATGTGTAATCAGCTGTTTGGGCTAGCATGTACATTACTGTATTTCAACTGCAAAAAAAAAAAGGACTTTCATCAGAAATACCTTTTTAACCCTTTGTACCCCTTTTCCTGATGAAAAGTTTTGTGAAATAATGAAAAATTTAAGATGTTAAACAATTTGATAAACCTTAAGTATACTTCTGTGAACGCAATTAAGTACGAACTGGTTCTCTCTTCCTCACCCCACCTCAAAAGAATAACTAAAGAAATCCAGGTTTCACAATATTTGACTCAACGTGTATATATTAACGTACTTAATACATCGTATTGTGACATCGTATTTTAGCATCACTTTCTCCTAACTTCCAGACAAAGCTTAGTTTTAATTTACTTGGATAAAGTATCCCACAAATTTAGGTGAAAAGGGCGGCAACATGTTACAAATCAATTCAGAGAGATCTAATCTTGCAACCCTTACAAGCAACATGAAGAAGCGCTGCCACGTGAGATGATCTGATTTACCTCATCGCTGTGACTTCTAAAAAATTCATTGTTATTCAGCCAAGACGCCGAAGTTTCTTTTTATTCAGGAATAGTCTTTCCTCTGAAGAAACTTTATGTAAGTTCATAATGAGTTTATAATGCACTCTCGCCTTCTCTTTTACTGTTTTTCAAGATTTGCTACCTCCTTACGTTTACTTTCGTACTTTTGTATAGCTGTGATATTTCTTGTTGATTAATATTTACACGGAAAACAGTAGCTAAAACTGTGTGAGAAAATCACTATATATATTGTAAGTTGTATACGACTTTCCATAACTATAAATCTATATACGGAGTATTTATATGAGAGCAAATACTTTTGGTCAGGTGAATTAACAAGTGGATTGTAACTCAGTTGCACAACAGTAGGAACATCTGCATCATCCTGACAACAGCCTTTCCTATCCCCAGATGCAAACTGTTTGCTTTGGACAGGTTTTGCTTGGGGCCTGGGGAGGGACCAAAAAGCTCACAGCAAAACCATGCAGGACGTGGAACAGGTATTGCTACATCAGTCCATCGCATTACTTGCTAATAGCAGCCTCTGTTCGCAAGCACTCTAGAGGATGTTTTGCTGAAGATCTGGTGATTACCAATTGTCTCCGTAATTACTTTTATCTTTTTTTATTTTTGGGGGGCACAAATACATCAGCCTATTTAAAATGAAACCTCTGCTTATATTTATAAAGCAATGGAAAAAGTGACTATGAAAACATCTTTGTAAGGATAGTGAAAATGTATATATTTATCCACCATAGCTGAAGTCTAGTGGCTTTGGTAGATTCTGAACTTTCATTTTTAAGTGCATGAGTGATGCAGGAGCATCTTCCCTGCCACGCCAGTTCAAGTTACCCGTACTTGAGTTAAGTCTCACAACTGCAAGTCAACACTCAGGCTGCCCTGAGTAGTTAGCAGCAGTACCAAACAGCCAGTTATTTACTGCTGTCATTGACAGCAAACACGCCTTAGTATAAGGCGTTTAAAGGTCGCTGGCTTAAGCTACCGATTTTTATTTGCACAGAAATCAGGACAGAGCCAATACCCGATTTACACTTCAAGCTAATACTCAAGGGCTGAAAGGTTCTGAGACTGCAGACAAACTGAACAATATTTTACAGGGCTATTATATATTTATAATATTATGGAAGTACTTAAGACCACTAGTCTTGAGCTAGGATGCCTTGTCCGAGTTGTACAACTTTTATTTGCTATCCCAATGTCACTACAATCCCAAAAGATTATTTGCTATCCCAATGTCACTACAATCCAGGAAACAATAACTGGATAGAAACCAGAGGGAATACTACAAACTAGTGCCGCTTAGTGCGATATGCTGTAGTCAAAGGTCAAGAGCAGCCTAAATGTTTTAATGGGCAAAGCAGAGAAGGAAACTGAAGTAAGTGGACATTTAACAAATGTGTGGAAGAAAACGAGCCAGAGAAGAACGTTTGACAAATGAGTGAAAGAGATGGGAGCTGACAAGCTGAGACAGCACTTGACATCTCAGTCACAGGTGGGATAAGTGAAAAGGGTATTACAAAAGAAAACAAACATCGCAGTTTGAGATGCGAGAAAAGCGGGAACTCCTGTTGTGCTCTAGGCGTGTCAGTGGAGAGGCAAGTTCAGCAGCGTGGAAGGGGAGAGGTTTAACAATATCTAAGCAGAGGTATCTGCCTGTTTTCAGAGAAAAAGATTAATTTCAAACCACCTTCTTAAATAGATACTCTGTGACAACAATAGAGCGTTAGTTGTTTTGCTCCCAATGCTTCTCTCTGTGTGGAAAAAGGTAACAACATATGGCTGTTCTTGGGGTTTTTTGGATGGGTAGAAGGCTTCTGTCTTCTAACACCACTCAGGAACAAAGACTATCTTTCCAGCAAAATAAACATAATACAAAGTCATTCACCACGTTCTGTTACCTCCTCCTTTAGTTACTACTATCAATTCTTATTTACGCATTTGTGAGATTTACCAAGCTGAAGAGAGAATGTGTCTCTGAACACTACATATTTACATTTGTAATGGTTAAAAGTTTGTTAAGAAAACAGGTGCTAATAATAATAATTAGGAAAATTACACCATTTGAGAGGAAGTAGTTACTCTGTTTACTGTGGAGGAGGAGACAACTGTGGAAAAAGTTAAAACAACACATACACGTATATACCACAACGCATATTACCCCTCCCCCCCACCCAAAACAACAAAAAAACCCAAAGCAAAACACCCAGCACAGAACGCCAGCAGAGAAAGGCCAAAAAGAAAGCGGAATGAAAATGGAATTTCAGTAACGGGGAGTCACAAAACACAAGTCAGAAGATAACGTGGTGATAGGGGTGGTAACTGCGGATGGGACAAACGCTTTCATTCTATCATCTCTTGGATCTTTGTTTCTTAAGACATACCCTGCTTTTACTTCTGTCTCTCCTTCCCCACTCCTAGCAGGATTGCCACTGAGAAAAGCATGAAGTGTTGTAAGATAAACAACCATATAGTTGACAAGAAAGGATGAAGGCAGGAGGATCGGCACTCTCTCGACTCTATTCAATATTCCCTTGTGAGGCCAAGATCCCTATTGCCACTTCTACTTGTTACAGAAACAATTAATATAAATAAATTAAAAGCTAGTCAGAGTTCTGTGTTCATGCCAGAAATTACTAACTGGCTTATTCTAATTCTTCTGTATCTATAAAACCAGACCTTTTGTAAAGGTGTACATAGGAAGCACTTAAAGATCCACTCTCTCTCCCTCACCCCAAACAAACTGTCACGTAACAAGCCACGTCTGCAGGCCTCAGAGGTACTATGTAGAGAGACCTTCTAATTTATTTTCAGAAAATAGCATCAGTTTTATCTTTCCTATGTAGGCTCAGAGAATGGCTTTCCACAGATCTACGTACCACCTACGTAATCTATTAAAAAGATATTATGTAACTTTAAAGTTTATAAATAAAAATATAAAACCTCAGGTATTTCTTTTCCGGATTGAGCATTGCGTTCTGGTGCTGGAAACACGCACATGGAAAAGTGACTGTACATGAGGCACAAGTACAACTGCAGAATGGATAATGCTACTTTGC
>NW_009217564.1:28039-28272 GCF_000690835.1 Fulmarus glacialis
AGCCACGGCAATCACCTTTAGACTTGCTCTTTCCACTCTAATGCAGCTTGCTTGTTAGTAACTTTTATTAAAATTGCTTCTTAAATTTTGTTGGTTTGTTGTTGTTTTTTTTTTTATTTTTAATCGGACAGGTTTGCCCCAAGGATCCAATCCTGTAAGCTGTGAGGCAAGCTCGTAACGCGGAGCGCGCAAGCCCCGACCCTGGGGAACAGGCGCGACCTGCGCCCTCAGCC
>NW_009217565.1:0-10366 GCF_000690835.1 Fulmarus glacialis
CCCTCGGGGGAGAGGAGTCGGGAGTGGAGAGGTGAAGGTGGGACAGGGAAAAAGGGGTGGTGGGAAGGTGTTCCTCTAGTTTTGTCTTTGTTTCTAACTACCCAAATTATTTTAATTCGTAATAAATTAATTTTCCCCAATTCGAGTCTATTTTACCCTTGACGGTCATAAGTGATCTCCCTACCTTTATCTCAACCCATGAGCTTTCTCATCCTATTTTCTCACCCTGTCCTGCTGAGGAGGGGGACTGAGGGAGCAGCTGAGGTTGGCTGCTGGCCAGGACTAACCCACCTTTTTGGTGCCCAGCATGGGCTTCAGGAGTTCAAGGCAGCAGCAGTAACTGAAAGAGGTAGTGGCCAAAAATCAGACTGGAGAATACTAGGGAGTGCAATAATTGTGGGGAACTTAGATGCTGGTGTTGGGAATTTGTCATTGTAAAGTGCTGATGGGACAAGGAGAGGAGTTTTATTGTGTATATATTGTTGTGGCTTTTTTTTTGCTTTTGTGATGATGATACTTCAGATTTTGATATTGGGAATTTCTGTTGATGTAAGTGAAGGTCATAAAGAATGTGTATTTTAATGATAATTATCAAGTGTGTGTGTGTGTGTGTGTCACAGAGGCAAGGGGTGGAATGATGTGGAGGCGGCTGTGAGCGCCACAGGGCAGCCCCAGGTCTGTTCCCACAGCGGCCACACCTGCAGCCCCACAGCGACCAAAACCTTGGCACATACGCCCAGTACCTTCTACCACTCCTATAACCCCTGGCTCCAGGAGACATGAAAAGAACTCTCAAGTATTTTGATTTACCACAACATAAACTGTCCTCATCCGATTGAAATTATTTTTAGTCTTTTATAAGAGTTTTGACGATTTTGCATTATCTATAAAGCTTGTTTAAAGTGATTAATAGATACAAAATCCAGCCACTAGACTTCCACTAGATCACAGGAAAGCTACTTAGTGCATAGTCCAGTCAGAAAACAGCCACTTAATATCAGTTTCAGTTTTTATCAGTTGCTTCATTTGTGGTCTTTGCCTGTAACAGATAAGTGTGATAATGGAAACACAAAAATTAAGTTTGAAGTTTCCACATTGGTCTAAAGGGACCTGTATAGCAAAATATTTATGAAAAAGAAAACAAATTGAATGGAAATATGCCAAATACTGTCCAGGTCTTCAACATTACCAAGTGTTCTCACCAAATTAAGAGAAACTACATCATTAACAGATAGTGAGACAGATAATATCACAAAAACACGGGTTCTTTTAGTAATCAAGGAGGATAATTTATGAGGAGACTTGCAATAAACATGTAAATTTACAACAAAGAGGGGATGGGAAGGCTCAAAGAGGGGAGAAAACACATCTGCTGGATCAAGAGTTGCTACATGATTTGTTTCTGATGTGCCTTATATAATCAAAGCTCACTGTGGGAGGGATCTGGGAATGCAGATCATGGTGGGGACTGCTCTCCTATGAAATGTTTAATTAATATGTTGAGTATTGCTATGAACTTCAAAAAAAGAAATCTCAGACAAAAGAACCCCACAATTTATTTTACTGGAGGGATTCTCTTAATGTTTGCATAAAGAGGAGTGTTCCCAAAGTGCTATATAATGTTCCTTTAACTCAATCACTGCTCATTTGCTCTGTGTTAAAATACACCAATAAGAGTATGTCCTGGTTTTGGCTGGGATAGAGTTAATTCTCCTCCTAGTAGCTGGTGTGGCACTGAGTCTTGGGTTTGATAGGAGAGGAATGTTGACGGCACATTGATGCTTTAGTTGTTGTTAAGTAGTGCTTAGGTCAAGGACTTTTTAGTTTCCCATGCTCTGCCAGGTGTACAAGAAGCTGGAAAGGAGCATGGCCAGGACAGCTAACCCAACTGACCAACGGGGTATTCCATACCATATGACGTCACGCTTAGTATATAAACTAGGAGGCATGGTCCAGGAAGGGGGGGCTCTCGCGGCTTGGGGATGGGCTGGGCGTCAGCGGGTGGTGAGCAGTTGCATTGTGCATCGCCTGCTTTGTATATTCTGTTATTGTTTTTGTCACCATTATTATTATTACTGTTCTACTCTGTTTTATTTCAATTACTACACTGTTTTTATCTCAACCCATGAGTTTTCCTACTTGAGCCCTCCTGATTCTCTCCCCCATCCTACCGGAGGGGGGGCTGGTGAGCGAGCGGCTGTGTGGTGTTTAGGTGCTGGCTAGGGTTAAACCACGACAGAATATCACACAAATAAACACACTCCATTAAAAGGGATTGATTTATTTTGCATTCATGCCTACCAGCAAACCACAGTGCAAGGCATAGCTGTGCCTAGTACTATACACACATAGAAAAATCGAGATCTTGCCCTTAACAGAGCTCAGTGAGTCTAGAAGATGTAACAGTTGAATGATAAGGAAGTCAGGTCAGAGGAAGACAAGAATTAGAAAGAAATAGTGCAAACAGAGTGGGTCAATTTTTATTGCCACCTACAGCAGCAGTAAGTCAAGACCCACGTGCCCTGCTAATCTTAGATGGCAGTTGTTTGTATGCATCATGAAACAAGTAAGTATTGAAGAGGACATGGTAAACCCTGTAGAGATTGACTGGGAGCTGCTCCCTTGCTTGGGCAAGAACAGCATAGAGGGTAGCAGAGCAGGGTTTGCCTGAAAAACGGAAACACAAATGACTGGAGCACAATGCACAGCACTGGAAGCTTGCACACTGGATGAACAGAGCTAAGACTTGATGAAGGCCTTGGCTGCCTGCGGTTGCTGTTGTGAATGACAGAACTAGAAATCATCAGGCAGTGGTATTTTCTGGAGTTAAGAGCACTTATGTATAGGTAAGAAAAAGAAAGACATTCTAATAGCAGAGGAGCAAGCCTATAAGAGCACTGGCAATGTAGAGCGAACAGACCCAATTTCTGAAATACCGCCAGTGCAGAAGTGGCAAGAATTAGACGTACTCTGCACACATATCTCTAAAGAAAAAGCAAAGGACAGTGTCAGAGCTATCCATCAACTTAGTATGACTGAGAGGTAATGTGTTAAGATATGAAAAGGTTTTAAAAGCTCAACTTTGGCTCCTATAGTTCAGGCTGAAAAATAGCCAATCCACTGGGTATTAGAAGGAAAGTTTTGGGAGTGAATAATTGTAACAAATCCCAAACTACAATTTTTCAGAAAAGAAGAGGCACAGAAGACAATTGCTTACATTATAGGTATAGACTAGACTAGTGAAATGGAAATCTTGGTTTGTGATGCCTATTTTATTTTTAGAACAATAAACTAGCATTATCACTGATGTTAGCTTAGCCTTTTGGTGCCAAATTTTGGTTCATCATCACTGAGTTGCACACTAAGTTGGCTAAAAGAGCTGAATTTGTGTTGAGGGAAGATTTTCCTTTGTATGGAGATAAGGTTGTATGACTAACGCAAATTCTAACAAAGCTGCTTGTGTTGGAGCTAAAGGTTAGTCACACATGCTAAGGGTTAGAAATAACAAACATGCAAATTTAAGAATAATTTGAACAATTACTAAGTGCTGTCAAAACATCTAACACCCTACAATCACAATTTCTTCATTACTGAATGACCAAGTTTCAGGTGGTTGGTTTTTTCCTGCCATGCACAGGCAGGATGCTATATATGGACCTGGGAAAGACCTGAACTATGTTAATAACGTTACCCCATTTGAACAACTACAGACGAGCGAAAACCAGTGGCACAAAAACGCACTGCTGGTTTAGAATAGTGTAAAGCAGTGATTATTGAAAACTAGTCTAAATTATCAGCCATTAAGTAATTTTTGATGGAGTGACATTTACTATCAGTGTTTCTCGTAACAAAAATACCTCATGGTTCCTCCCTGAAAGAGAAGAGCCTCCAAGTGAGGTTTTTGTTGATACCTTGTGTCTTCTATTCAAATGCAAAATAATCTCTCGGTAGATATGAGTATACCAACTACCAGAATGAAGCATGTCCTTACCTTTCTGGGGCCTGATAATAAAAGATTGTGTAGCTCCATTCACCAGTCGGCAATATCCGTCTATCAAGTCAGCCATATTCTCTGCAATGGTTAAGGATGGTGCTGTCACTGTCAGAGGCTAAAGAAGGGAAAAAAACAAGGGACCAACAAAGAGGTATTATTGCAGTTGCAAACACTGAGCAGAACAGCTGTGTCATTGCATCAGAACTTTACAGACACTTGCGAACAGTAAACAGAAAAATGTGGGTGAGCAAAGAACTATCAGATTCTTGCTTTACCTTTTATGTAGCAAATTTAAAACATGAGGTTCAGAAAGCACAGCTGATAAAACCCTCCACACAAATGTAATATTAATCTGGGCTTTTTAAGTGGCTTGCTCACTAAACTTTCACTCAACCACCTTTCATTACAACTGCTATAACTTTTATGGCTACAATTACGACAATTGTGAAGAAGCTGCTTGTTCCTTAAAACTCTTACAGGTGGTACCTTTTTTCCACCCTTTTGCAGCAATTTATTTTTTGCCCTAAAAAGTAGCCTTCCCAATTTCAGAAAAGATTTAAAAAAAAAAAAAAAAAAAAAAAAAAGAGGGAGAGAGACGGACAGTGGAAAAAGAGATGAGAGACATACAGACCAGCTATTAATTTTAATACTGCCAACATTCATCATCCTCTGCACAGATTTTCCAACTTGCTCTCAATCCTTCTCTACACTGACTGTTTTCCAGTGCAGTGGACCAAGGAAAAGATTTGATTTCACTTCCAGCTCTGCCTCCATGTAATATGAGGGAACAAATTTTCCCTCTTTCATACTTCCCCTTTTCACAAAAGTGAAATTGCTCAGTTTCCTCTTTAGGACGTATCATCATATACGTATATAGGCTACTATTAAGTTGCACTTAAGGGCTAGTATTTTTAAATTAAGCTTCTTTTACAAATATCAAAGTCTACAAGCACCAGATGCAAAACCTAAAATATGTAATGAGCTTTAAATCTATTTTTAAAACAAAAATATCTCACTAGTGTAACGACGATTGCTCACACTCAACTTCCCTTTTCCCTTAAAGAACAAGAAAAATCAAACAACTACAGAATGCCCGGGATGCAAAGTGTTAAAGTATAATGCACTGGCTGTAACTACAGGAGGAGCAAGAGAGTTTAACAATAACTGAAGTCTTTGTACACATACACAGATAGGCAGTCCCCAGCTTAAACATGCATGTACAAAAGTGAAGTATACATTTAGTATATCATAACTAAACTGACAGTGGAAAAATCCAAAATGAAGTTACAGACCAGAACAAAAGTACAATATACAGAATATCTTCATTAAGAGTACACTAATCTCCACCCCTTGCTAGGAAAACCAAAGCTAGGAAGTTTATCACAACTTTCAATATCATACCTCAGGTGCACCTGCTATCTTGAGTTGCAACATCCCTTTTCTGTCCTTGTCTTCACTGTTTGAATACTGTATAGTTTGCACTTGATTGAAGTCTGCTAGATGAGTTGGCTGCAGAAAGGCAATGGAACAAGTGGGGAAAATTTCAAAATTACAGCAAAAT
Organism: Fulmarus glacialis; assembly: GCF_000690835.1. Classification (NCBI taxonomy): domain Eukaryota; kingdom Metazoa; phylum Chordata; class Aves; order Procellariiformes; family Procellariidae; genus Fulmarus; species Fulmarus glacialis. The sequence goes on from NW_009217565.1 coordinate 5,556, forward strand.
ACGTTGCCTTTATTCCTGATGTTGCAAAAGCACATGTAGACTTTGATCTCCAAATTCCACTTGTTCTGTTCCTCTGTTTTTTCCTACAGTTACGTTAGGCTTTGGCTAACAACATAACACAAATATCCACAGTATTTGCAAAATGAAACCAAGCACCAACCAGCCTACAGAGGTCACTGTTGAGTAACTCCAGGCACATGCTGAAGTACATAGTGGAAACAATCTCTTGGAGGTCAAGACAAAAAACTCAACAGGTTAACCACATGGAACCTGCACTCACAGCATACTTAACATACCTCCAGACTGCTGTGAAAGGTATGTTCTTAGCTGGCTACGTATTTCTGATCTCCAAACCTTTTCACTACCTTTGAATTCATTTCCATAGAAGTTGGGCTTAACTTAAGTCACGATTGTAAAGGTCCCAAACATTTTACTGTCTGAACATAACTTCCTTGCAGCACAGAGGTGTATAGGAAATGGTGTAATACAGTCAATATCAGGTAATGAAAAGGCTATTAAGGGTATGAAGTAAAGCAAATAAGCCAACAATGACTGCACAAATGCTAAGCACTAACTGATTAAACAAGCTCTTCATTTACACATTACTAAGAAAGAGGAGAATAATTCAGAATAATTTGCATGTTTCATTGTTAAAAAGTCACCACTAATGCTTCAAATTCTGCAAGTGAGCACTTCACTGGGTACAAAAGTCAACAAATTCAGTGCTAAGGCTGACACTATACCAACTGCATTTTCTCTGATCCCAAATCATGAGTTAGTATCTGACTAACAGCTGTATATGCCTTTGTGTGAAGTTCAGTTCAAGTTAGTGGTTGTTAAGACAGTAACTGAGAAAAGAAAACAGAAGTAGACTTACATTTGCACCCTTGTCTGTAAGGTAACTGATTCCTTCTTCTGGGCCAATTGCCAGTTCCACTGAAATAATCCAGCTTGACTTCAGAATTGAAGGAGAAAGGGCAAAATTTCAATAGTAAGACAAGACCTTGCTATGCAACACTATCCTCCAATGCTGTAATTACAGTTTTTAGTAATTAATCTCTAGAAGCTTTTAAACTCTTCAAACAATTTAAAATATGTTAAAATCAAGTAATTCTCTAAGTAGCAAAACTCCTCATGACTGGTTTCGTGGGGATCCCAGCTACTCAAAATGAATTTCCATGTGTTTTATCTGAGGTCTACATGAGAACTATATATTTCCTATATTTCCTCTTCTCTTCTCATGGACATTAATGTTGATGTCCTAATTTCTACTTGAGTGTCTATTTTCACAAAGCTTGCAGACTTAAGGCCCTTCCTCAAAATTTGTTTGAAATTGGCAGAGATTAAAGGGCAGGAGAGGAAAACTTACAAACAGAAGAAGCTGAGAAGTCTCATTTCCTCATGAAACGAGCTTAAAAATTGCTTGACTTTCACAAACGAAGCACCAATAAAAATATTTAATAATGTACAATTCTTACCCTACTAATGAATGGTGCTTTTTTAACAGTCAACTGAGAAAGTTCTAAATAAAATCAATCAATATGTTTTTGTTGTTTATAAAATCCAATCGTCTCTACATCAAAATAGGAACTAAGCAAAACCAATTAGACTCATAACTACAGCAGGTATTCTGGTGACTGGCACATTGCTCTACTTACACCGAGAGCACACTTGAAGCATTCCTTGTCAAATCTGTACACTGGAGAGAGGATCTCAAAGAATTTCAAAATACTTTCTTCTCTATTGAGGTTGGCAAATTGTCGAAATGTTTGTTGGATTAATTTTCGTAGTGTTTTGGCCTGTGTATTAAAATGTTTAAAGATCAGTTATTTTATATCTAATCAGTGATGGTGCATTTTAAGAGTTTCAGTCTCATAGTATCACTAACAGTTTCTTTATGAATTCTCAAGAAAAAAAAGAAGCTTCAAAATGTAAGTAACAGTTCTGCCTTCTAACTTCTGCTTGGAACAAAATTATTTCTGCTATATATTATAAAGGGAATATCTAACTAACAAAGTTTTGAATAAACACAGCAACCTACACCTTCATACAAGCTTTTAAACTTAAATCACCATTCTCTTATCTGGTAGTAACAACCCAGCTGTAGCTGTATCTTAATCTCTACGCACAGTAGCTTAGACTATCCATAATATAGTGGATTCTTAAAGTCTGATAATACGCAAAATAACTTCCATATAAAAAGATAAAATTTACGTAGTAAATTAAAAATTAATGTAAAAAGTAAAACAAACATTTAAATTAAACTATTTTAACTATATTGCATATCATTTTATTAACTCTTTTCAGGGTAGAAATAACCACTTAAAAAGAGCAGCACAAACCATCCTCCCAACATCTGGGACAGTGGGACACCTAATTACATATCCTGAAAAAGAAAGCATGTAGAGGATACAAGCAGGCTTTCAAACAACTGCATATTAAAAAAAAAAAAAAGGGTAACTAAACTAAGACTTATGAAAAGTGAAGTATCTGCCTGTATATAATGTATAATCCCTGGGAAGACTGCCACTTACACGAAAATAAAAACAGAACCTGAGAAGCAATCTCTTTAACATGCCTGAAAACTGAACAAGCAATCAAGAATCCTGATAAAACCATCTGTTTCTAAACACTCGAATTCACCTAGACAAAAGTAAAAGTACAGTGCCTTCTCCTCATCTGTCCTAATCATAAGAATCACAGAATCATTTAGGTCGGAAAAGACCTAAGAGTACAGGTACGCTCTGTTAAGTAGTGTAGGGCCAGGTGACCCACTGTTTTCATGACAGGGTGCCAAAATGTCAAAACCACAAACACATCTATTCTTTTTCCCTTTGCCAAAGCTTGACCCATGTCTAAAGTGAGTGAATGGGTTTAAAAAACCTTAGTAATACCCACTTCTAATGTATCTTCCAACTAACAATGATAGAAGGCAAAACCATGCTTATTTTTGCAGTATGTCAAGGTAAGATGGGAATTACCATTGTTCCTCTACCAAAACATATCTGCATGTCCTATTTTAACAGCATTAGAACTCTTCATTCTTTCATGTTGCCTGTTAACAGATCCAGGCACTACACAAATAAAAACTTCCTTTCATCGTTAGCACTTCCAGTCAGATTAGGCATTCATTTTTAGTAAGCCTTTAAAGAACATACAGACTCTAAATAGCCAGATTTTTTTAAAAAGAGTGCTCAGAAGAGAGTTACTCTAATAGCAGTGATCCAAGGGTGTTGCATATTCATAGAAAATTATTATCAGTTTTGCAATGACACATATATGGGTTAAAAAACCCCTTCAGTTCAGCACATAAACTTTATGTTAGAAAGTTAACAAAGAAATCTGCCATTTTGTTGTAATTTCAAATTACTGCGTCACTTTAGCAGAACCTTTTACCAACTATCAAGTGGATCATTACTCTAACAGGCTGCAGATACTGGGTAGGATAAAGAAAGCATCTGGCCGTCAGGAGACCTCCCTACTGCACCCAGAGCTGCCTCAGGCTTTGTTAGGAGTCAGACATAATACACTGGACCCTTCTGTTATCTTCCTTTTTACAGAGAAAACTTACATTAAGGGAACTGAAGACCTTAACTGAACACCTGGCAAATAGCAGGAGCAAGACGCTACAAAAAGAAAAAAATCTGCTAGCTCAAGTTGTCCCAAGTATTTCAGCCACTCGGTTGTTGAAAGATACTTTATTCTGCCCATGGGTTGTTCTCCTAGCTTGTTTCAGCATCATCTTGACTTCTACACATAATGGCATATGATCTTTTAAGTCCACAAAGAAGACTTACTCTTCACTTTAACTTTGAGATAATTAATATGGTGTAAACATAGAAAGTCAGTTAGAAAAAACACACCTCTTCCATAACAGAAGAGAGCCATTTACGAAAAATATGTGCAAATGACAACTTCAAGGGAAATACACTGAAAATTTGCTTTTAAAATATTTCCTAAGAACAAATATTTTTTTCTCCACTTTTGCTCAAGGCATGCTCTAGAGTGAGGGGAAGACTCCTAATTTGCAAACTAAACACAATCTGGCTTACATCCATTTCCCCGCATCCTCCCCGCCTCCCAACTGTGGTTTAGTATAAGTAGATTTTTTTCCCCCATGGTGTTTGCATACTTGATATATCTACATACAGAGAGCATGGCTTAGCAGTCATGTCATCTTAGAGGCACCATTTACTAATTTACTAAGCTAAACAAAGGAAGGTTTTTTACTCTTCTCTAGTGAAGTAACGAAAATGGAAGGCCTGTTGACTCAGTAACTTATCCTCTGTATTTAAATTAGGCTTATTCCTTCGTGAACACGAATAAAGAGAACTATTTGCAGCATATATGAAATATAGTGCATTGGGTTTTAATGTTTTCTTCTGGAGAAACCTCCCTAGACACCTCCTGGGACAGCACTTGCCTTCTTTTACAACATTCTCTTACAGAAACTGTGCGATCAGCTAATATATAGATGTTTTTAAACTCCTGACTTTTAAAAATTTATTTAATAGCTCCCCAAATAAAGCTGAACTTTCTGTTTTTAAACCCCTGTATATCACCTCATACTTTGCACTGCTAAATATTTTGATTTTCATTTTTCCAGCCTTCTGGTCTTCCTATACATAGAGCGATATCCTCTGTATAGCTGGCATCTCCTAAACGTATAACATTAACAAATTTGACTACCACTGCACTATACTTTAAGCTTTACCTCACTAATAGAGAGAAATAATTAATTTTATATTTCACGGCCATCAGGAGCCCTCTTTTGCCTGCCAGTTCAAAATCACTGGTCTTCACAAAGGGAA
>NW_009217565.1:10397-20834 GCF_000690835.1 Fulmarus glacialis
CATTTGAACCAATCCTAGATTATTTTTAATAGGGATTTCATTTTCATTAAAAAGCAGACCCATTTTCCCTTCCCTTTTTTTTCCTCTTCATACGTCCAACATTTTTTTCATGTCTTTGCAAGGTTCTACTCAGCTTCACCTTCTGGCAATTCTTGCTACTTCTTTCTGCTATTCTCTCCATTTCATGATTTCTAAAGAGCAGTTTTCTTTGTTGGTCAGTTTTCTGGCTCCGTTAATATCATTTTTGAGATGGTTATCCATTCTTTTACATCTGGAGCCTTTCACCACAATTTCTCCCTTTAGCAGAGAATACAGTTTCAGATAATTGCTTAAAGTAAAATGCAGAGGGATTACTTAAATACACTTGACTTCATTAGCTTCTGATTTTCAAAGGTCTTTTGAAACAAAACCTCTTCATGACAGACCTTTTCTGTTTATCTACTTAAATCACAATGTAGAAACTTTCTAAATCTGAAGTTGAATTCTATTATTTCTATAAAACCATCACTGCTTCCCAAAACCAGCTCTAAAATACCAATTTGTGATTTATACTTTCACATATGAATTGTAAGAGATATTTTACCAAGACATTCATATCAAGACGGATATAGCTGTAAAAATACTTGGTGACCATTCTTAATCCCCTTTTCAAAATATGTCGAGAAAAATTTGCATTTTTTTACTCTGGGAACATATGGACTTCAATGGAAGCGAGATTCGACTAACGTTTATAGTCTTAACTAGGATTAACATAAGTGGCAATTACTAGAAATCTTCCTTGAATGAGTCGGATACAGTCTTGAGCAAGGAAGGCAGAATTTGTTTTATCGAGCTGCCACTAAAAATATGCTGTTTTCTTACATGTCCCCCTCCTTTTTCCCCAGAAGTCTCATTTCTCTTTCAGGGGGAGAAGAAGGGGAAGAAAACAAACAAACAGACAAACAAACCAACCCCCACGTTATTTGATACTAGAGGATCTGAAGATTCGTTTTGTACTTTTGGCCACAAAGTTTGAGAGGTAGAGGTGTAGAGGTACCTCTCACAGTAGCTCAGCAAGGCCTCGTAAATCACTACTATCTTAGTTCTGCCAACTGCACACCTGTACTATGGGGATTTATAGCCTACCAATTTGATAAGATAGCTTTGATATTTTTTCACCAAGACAGCACAACTGCACAGCAATTCCCTTATGACTATATGGTGAAAATGATAATGCAATTTTCAGATTTTTGACCCTTATTTTTTTTAAGTAGTATACAATTGACTGGAACTATAATTACCTTCACTGAATCTAGTAAACTCTTCGGAAAAAAACGTCTTAAACCAACATCTTTCCTGAAACAAAAACACACACAGCATTAATATAAAAAACATTGTGCAATATTGTATTGCTCTTTTCCAGGGTGGTGTTTTGGGTTTTGTTTTGTTTAGTTTTTTAACTAGCACATGCAATATAGTAAATTATTTTCATAGTAAGGTCCTTGACAATCTCAGAGTAACAAACACAATACCATTAAAATGCTAACCACAGCAAATACGGGACAGCAGTATCTTCTAGTTTAAACTCAAAAGGATATCTCATTTACAACAGGTACACGGTGGTGGAAAGTGTATTGTTTGAAATGTTGGCTTGGGCACAGAGAGTTTTTGAGAGTAAAAACTGTTCTTTGTACATGTTTTCATAATTTAAGGAATATTGAAAAAACATTCTTACAGCATGTAGTCAGGCGAGAAGGGAACAACATGAAAATGGCATATTCTAATAAACATCTATTAGAATTGAGTAGGAGATACAACATAAAGGACTTCTCATGATATCACCTAGGTAAGCATGTTGACTGCCATTCCACTACTGTTTTACCCTTTGCAGCACTATAATTAAAAGTTTTTTTAAATTCCGCAATCACTTTTTCCTCATATTGAGCATTTAATGTTAAAATTCCCAGCTTTTTATTGCAAGTAACCTCACTTTTTGCATCTGTAAATCAAGATCCTAATTCTGTCTATGAGCTCAGATTCTGCAAACATGAAGCTCACTTTCACACTTATAAATAGGGTTGCAGCCCTGGTTTGAAACCCAGAGCCACAAGGATTACATATTTTTGTGGCTCAGACGTGCTGTACCTAGCTTATGTCTGAGTATGTATGTATCACTACAACTAAACATTAGCTTCAAGAAAAGATGCCTGAGAAGTTGCCAGAGATACGTTAGTGCAGAAGGAGATCATTATACAACCAGATACATCAAATGTTGCATGACCGTGAACTAGTTGTGTAGTATTAGCAGAAAAGTTGCATAAGACAAAAGAAAAACTAAAATAAAAATGTAAATAGGATTTATATCCTTGCCTCTCAAAGGCATTACTGACTTTTTTTACCTTTAAATTTAAGAGGTTACAATCTCTTTTAAACAAACACCCTTATCTGCTTCTGAAACGAGTATGAAAAAAAGCCTTCCATGACTGCATGCTTTGAACATAAACAGAAATACATCTGGAATTCTTACATTTGGCAAAGAAAAGAAAAGTTGTTAGCAAGCCTGAGATATACAGTATATATTTACTGCTACCTAACGGCACAAGAAGAAAGTCAACATTGAAGTTAATACAAACAGATTACTCAACATAATAAAACAGGGTATTTTTAAAACTCTCTAAAGACAAGTAGTATACAATTTCACAAAACATACTAAAAACATCCTCAACTAAGAGGAGCAGAACGTTCATGCGCAGCAGCGAACACTGGCATCTGTGGAATGACAGTAAGCTGAAAGATTATAAAACTTTCATAAATGTTAATTCCTTTGATGCATTTCTTCTCAAATGCAAATTATATGCGGTTTATCAACCCACACAGTTAAATAAATCTAACACACTATTACCATCTAAATAACATGCAAAGACATCTTGACAAGGAATATATTAATTTAGCATTAAGCATTTGAGAGAGAAATGGTGTTTTCAAAAATGAAGCACCCTACATCACTCCAGTATTACTCATTTTAACAGTACTGCAGCACATGGCTGCGACAATCTGATTCAATTTGTTATTAAAAAGAGTTGTAGAGTAGCCTTTTGTACAGATCTGCATGTAAAAAATTCAGAAGAAATTCTTATGCAGAGTACAACAAAACACAACTCTTAATAAAATCTGTTAATAAAACATATCCTATGTTTAACTGAGACAGCAAACTTATTTACTGGAGGAGAATTTAACATAAGAAGCATACAGATTTAATGCCATGGTCAATAACAAACTATGGGTACCTATAAATAAGAGAATAAGCATTGGAAATTGGCACATACAAACAGTTTTAAACACACAATCCTATGAACTCCTTCCCTTCCCTCCTCAGCTGCACGGCGTGGGGGTAAAATGGCCAACTTGGGATATACACCAACTCAGTCCCCAGATTAAGAACTCAGACATCTGTTTCCTGATTGCCAGGAGGAGATAATTACCAGTGAGATCCTGGTTCATACAGTTCTACTACAGCTTTGTATTTAACCTCATCTACTCCATCCTACTTGTGGGCTTAAATGTAATTTTTTTTTTTTTTTTTTATAAACTTCAATAGGATTAATAAAATACCAACTACAGATACATGATACCGCTTGTCATGCAATGATAAGAAGCTTTAGGCAACATATATCTTTATTTCTATTTTTCATCTCAATTGAAGTTACAACAAAAAAAGTAATGTTAGATTAACATAATAGACTTTAACATGCTGTTTACAAAATTGTGGCTGCAGCTGTTCTTTCATATAGCTCCCATTTTTGTACTTGTAATTAGCCCTGTCCTATGCTAACAGGCTTCACATTTATTACGAAAAAAGTCTTCTTTCATTACATGAAGGCCCAACTATTAAAGGCTACTTAACAGTTTGATTCTATCTACCATTTCCCATCCAGATTTGTTCTTGTATGAAAATCTGATCAAAGATGAATATACATCAAATAGGCATCTGACAAAGACAGGCAAGAAGCAATCACACCAAATGCAAAAAAGTGCCATTTAAAAATTGCACTCAGCTGGTTAAGTGCCTCATGATGTACTAAAACTAGCAAAAAAACCCCCAAAACAAACAAAAAGCCTCACTTGAAAAATAAATATTGGTTGTATAGATAAACCTTTCTAGGCTATTAAGGTGGTAAGACTGAATGAGTACATTTTGGGGATCGCTGGCACTTTTTGCAGACTCTTACTAGCTTATAATTATCTATAACCACTTTAAGGTGCTTTTATCCTTCATCTCTCCCAGCTAAATCCCATGCAAAACACATTTTGCTTCTCAAAAAAAAAAAAAAAAAATCTTGAAGTGCACAATTCTGCATTTCCAGTTTTGCATGGCATTAAGCTGTTAGATTTTGCATATCAGGGCTTTGCTTCACTTTGTCTTTCACAGCAGCCATTAAATTATTTCCTACCAAAACAGTTACTGCCTGGAAAACACAGGCACTGAAAGAAACAAGTCACTGTTAAACTGGAAGCAGCTCCTCCAGGAGTCCTCACTGAGTCCTCCAGGAACTCTCACCTGTTACAATTATTAATTAATACTTTGTATCATCTATTATGACCCTTGTTTCCTTTGTCTCAGTGTTTCCAAAGTTGTTAACCTAATTACTAATGTTTGTAGCTTGTGAGTTGCTGACTGAAAAATACCTTTCTCAAGTTTTTGCTGGAACATATGTAAACTACAACCACTGTAACTCATAAGTTCCCTTTTCCTGAAGAGGATGACATGGGATCTGAATTTCTCCAGGTCACAGTACTTTCAAATCTTTTTTGTATCGCCTTTTAGCCTTATCTATCTGTTCATCCTGTTCATCTTTACTAGTCCTTTCTCATTTTGTTATACATTTCCTCAACCAGGGTATTTCTACTAGTGGCTACTGACAGAAAAATGAAGTCCTTCAAAAAAGCCGTAATTCAAATAAAAACAAAGCTTTAAAAATTCTGCACAGATAGAGGAGCACTATATAAACAGCAGGCACTATATAAATAAGCAGGCAATTCATTAAATTTATCTTTTCCTTTTAAAATCATATAGTTTCCTCAAGAATCCTTGTGAACTTATTCATTGTGATGAAGAATCTTATCTTCCATCTCCAAATTCTCTAATTTCACACCTCTAGAAGTTAGCACACGTTTTATTAAAAATAAAATAAAAAATAGAGACTTCACTGCTACACCAACCTTTTATCCCAATTTTATGTTAAATTATACAGCATCTTTTCACAAAGATAATCAGTAGTGAAGAGCAGATCGTTGGTATATGTATGTATGAAACACTGTTCCACTAAATTAATACAAATAAAACCAGTTTTCAATCCCTGAAGCTTCTAAAGGACTTTGGATTGTTTGGACTGAAGCCATCTACTGTACAACATGATTAAGTAACCAAAATACTTTCAGTATAAGGATGCTTCTTGGTCTTCTTAAAATTTGTGATACAAAGATAAATAATAAACTTGTTAATTGCAAGGTCATAATTCAGGAAATTCACATACTGAGCAAACAGAAATAAAAACAATACCGCAAACATTTTCAAGTAACTCAAACTTTACCACAGATGAGTCACAAGTGAAGAATGCAACTATGCACAGAAAACCATTTAGAAACAAAATCACCTTAGAAATAGACTTGACGAAACCCATAAACATTAGCAAAATTGCAAAGAATCATAATAAGCCTCGTGATCAAGTTTAAATAACTCCAACCCTGTTTCCCTGGAACAGAGTTAAAGGTGCTCTTTCTACTTCTATACCTTGATAGGTTTCATCACCCTTTTCTTAAATTAAAGCACTCAAAGATCTCAACAAATTTTGTGGAATAAAAAATTACAACAGAAACATTCCGTTACTTAACTGAATTTAATGTTCCTGCTTAAGAAACAGTTCAAACCTCAAGCTAGAACACAATACTTACTCTAACACTTCATAGTTGGACTTCTTTTCTAAGGCATTGCCTCTCATCTCTCCGTAGGATCTCCTGAAGTCAGGAAAAATATTTGAAAGCGACAATTATTGAATGATCCAGCCTAAAACTACAACATCAATGTAGTCAAATCTTTCAGGGACTTAACATTAGAAAAATATTGGCAGAATGAATTCAAATATAAATATTAATACATTATTTTCCCACCTTAATAGATCAGATTTTTATTTTACAAAGTAATTCCATGTATGGAACATTACACAGGACTACAGCGGTACTGCATTTTTAGAACCACTTTAAACCAGCTTAACTACACTGCTACCAAAAGAAGTGATCTAACCTGCCCTTCAGCGGCTCCCTTCTACCTCCAACAGTACCTCCCTCCTTTGTAACAGCACTCATGTCTGTGCATGTAACAGAGGAAGCAGGGAACGATGAAAACTAACAGTTTCAATCCAGACATGTTCACATAAATAAATAAATAAATAAATAAATAGCGAGCAGTTGTTGTTGGGGGAGGGCTGGGATCATTGTTTTCACTGAGAAAGTGGACTAGTAATGCTTACAGTAAGACAGTCTTAGTAGTCATTTACTAGAAATCTCTCATGAAAATGCTCTGAAGAGCCACGGCATGAGAACCATGGAAAGCAGGACTTGACTGAAATAATCATGAATTATTATACTCACTACATGTTTTGAAATAAGGCACCAACAGTTTTATAAGTGTGTAAGGAGTCTGCAGTTACATAAAGAATTTTTGTTTTCTCTGGGGCTACTGGCAAAACTTATAGCAAAGACATCAGGTTCTCCTATGATACCTAGGCGATTTCATACGCCTAAATTTTGTTTTATTTTGGAAAGTACTGTTGAAAGGACACTTTTATTCTCTGCTAACAAGTTTACATTTGCCATTAATTTCTTATCAATTTTACTTCTTCCCTAATCTCCCTGTGTGAGACAACAGCATAACTAAAGCAAATGTTTCAGGCTAGAAATTCTCCATAAATTAGCAAAAACCAAAATATGCATTTCAAAAGCTGTGCTGGGAGCTCTCTCAAGGATCTCTTAATCTGATAAATTTATCTTTATTTTCCAGCTGTCTATACAGTTGACAAGAACACCAAAACCACCCAAAAGAATCCTTAAGATCTAATCATTTGAAAATAGCACATTAAAAACTGAGTAAATGCAGAGAGGAAAGGTAGTAGCATTTATCTTTAATTACATTCTTTAGCTGAAGGATTTATATATGCACAATGACATGACTATTTGCTAAATAACACCACAGATGCATTTTTTTTTTTTAAGTATACTTCGCTGTACTCTACAGGCCTTTGAATTATTCAGACGAAGAATTCACCCAAAGGCAGTATCAAGATGTAATTAATTAAAATTTTAAAATTAATGTTAATTTAAAAATCACTAGAAATTGGTTACAATACAGTCTATTCAGTTTTTCTTCAAACTACTTGGTAGCAAAAAAGTCTTATGATGTTTTATTCAGCTATACTAGTCAGAAATTGATAAACTATAAGCAGTTTAAAAATTAATGTATATATTCTGTCAGAAACATGTTGAATAATAAATGAAATTATCAGCTTACCGGATTTCAAGGCAACCTAGTTTCAAAGCAATTTCCTGGTCCACTTGATCTGCTATTTCTAACATATAGTCATTTTTCACCTACAGCAAAAGAAGTAGGTACGCATCACAGAAGGATCAGTTCAGTGCCAATACAGACTAAAATACTGACCAAACAACTATAGAATAAATACATCTTAAGTTTAATTTTTTAGAATATTTTCAGTGCATGAAGAGAAAAAAGAAGTTATGTTCATATTCTCCACAAATGAGCTGCACTTTTGTAAGAAACCCATTTCAACTGCAATGAACTTGATAAAAAAATTTTCCTTATCTACATCAATATTACCTATGTTTTATTAAATATAATCAAAATCTTCACAGAAAGCTGAGCAGATAGTGGCACCTGCATATGCGAATGTATGCTGTGTTCTTGCATCATCTGTGTCAATAGTTTTTGATTTTGTAGGTGCAGCTAATCATGCATATAAACCAGAAAAATGTCTGCACGTTACTGTGAAAATAAAAATAGCATTAAGTAAAAAGAGTAGGATGTGAAAATCATACTACATAGTGACTTGAAATCATGTTTGAACGAGCAAGAAGAAACAAGAGTGTAGCTAAATGGTTACCATCTACAGTAGGAAATAAAACAGGCCAAGGAGTGTGCTCTGACCTTGACGCCAGATGCTATGGCCAAATGGTCATCCCTCCTGAAGAGGATGGCTGGGCCAAAACAGCGTATCTGGACCACTGCTGGCATGCACCAAGCCTCAGCTGTGCTTGGGCACAGCCTAGAAGAGTGGTAAAGTGGCATGTGCAAAAGATGTACCACAGAGCATGCTAAGTGTTCAACAAAATGGACCATGGTGGGTCAAAGCTTCATCACGTGTCCTGGACTTGTTTTATTTACTAATATCGATGCAAGCAGCAAGCTACTTTTTAGGTAATACTTTCACCACGCTGGAGTAAGTAATTTATACAGTTATTAACAAAAAAAGACAGTAAGAGAGAACAGAACTAGTGCTGAAGGACTTAACTCTGCAAATCCTGTCTTCTGTGCAGCAGGCTTTTCTTACCAGTAACATACCTCTACAGAAGTATAACTTTTCTTTAATGGCTCATGTTATCCTCTATCTTATGAAATCATAAACTTGCTATTGACATCCTAAAGCCTAAGATCCTAAAGTTGCAGAAAGTCCTGAAATATCATAAAAATCCATGACTGACTTGCAGATCAAAGAGGAGACTATACATTATGAAGAAATACACTTCACGAAATATTTTTTGAGTGATTAGAAGTTGTAAGAAAAACTATTTCAAACTGCTACCACTATGAAATTCGTAATTTAAAAGAAAAGGAAGTACAGCAGCAGATCCAACAGCTGGAGGTCCTCTCTAGTCAGCATCCTCCCAGTAACACACGAGCATGCACCACAGCATTCCCTCACCACCAATTTGACAGCTGGATCCAGCCCTAGACTACAAAGCAACAATTACATAAGACCTTCCTAGTTATGAAGTGCATGAAGAATTTTAATTTGTTATAGAGAGATGTGGAAGAAGAAATATGATAAACTATGAAAGAGTGAGAATTTGAATTATTACAATAGCTGCAATTATTACAACAGCTTCTTGCATTTGGACTCACCCAGGTACTCAACATGTTGACACAACAATAAACTCTTAACCCTTCTCAATTCAACTCCCACAAATACTAATGACAGAGACAGGAGAAGACATAATTGTCCTTCAGCATCATGTAGTTCACAATCTGTATCCACGTATCGAAATAGTCATTCTGTATTCCCACGGTAGTAATACACAAATTAGAATATGTAGAATGAATAATTATCTTTTTCTTCATTACGCTTCCAATTAAAAATCATAGCTTCTCATGTGAAACAGCATTCTATTTGAGTTTTTCTGGTAATGTTTACAAAAGTTCATCTGATTAAAAGTTAAAAAAAAGCCCTCCAAAAGCACAGACCCTATCTGGTAATTTCAATGGCTGTAAGTGATATAAACAGAGAGAGATATGGATCTTCCAGGAAGTCAAGATGGTTTGATTCTGTATTTTCATTCCATAAAGGACCATAAAGGACCATAAAGGTCCCTAAGCGCAGTCCTATGTGTTAGCCAAGTAAACAGTCATTGTTCTAATGGAAGAAACATCTTCTAATTTATGACATCATTTACAAACCACCATATATAAATTAGAGAGAACTGTCAGATGATGACCACAGATATTATGTGTATCTACAGTATATATCATATTATCATCTATTTATTTATAAGATACATCAGATACATTCCATTCATCTGAAAGACTCAGCAAAGAAGAAATATTTTCTGCAGGGTAATTTAAGGTCCTGTTCTTCAGCATCAGGTGTAAAACACTGCCTAATGTTATGAATTGACTGAAGAGTTCTCCCATCCGAATCACCCAGAATCATAGAATGACTGAGGTTGGAACAGACCACTGGAGCTCATCTGGCCCAACCCCCTGCCCAAGCAGGACCACCTAGAGTCAGTTGCCCAGGACCACAATTGCCACCAACCATCACTCGCTGAGGCGATCAGCTCCGGTGCAGGCATGCCCCGCAGCGGAGCGGCAGATCGCAGAGTACAGGAGAGGTTTCCTGAGCCGGGGAACCCACAGGGGAGCGCAAAGACCCGTCGGGAGCCGGCAGCTGTCACGAGGGCGGCTGAGGAGGCGCGGGCGGGGCCAGGAGGAACGGCAGGCCCCCCCCCCCCCCCCCACACCCCCCACGCCCACAAAAGGCAGCCCCAGGGAGCACGAACGACCAGGAGCGCTGCCAACAGGACGGGCAAACAGGGCCTGGCACGGCAGTTTGCGCGGGAGGGCGCCTCTTCGAAGGAGAGGCATTCCACGGGCCGAGTCGGGGACTCGGC
>NW_009217566.1:2500-22981 GCF_000690835.1 Fulmarus glacialis
GTAATTATGGGTGTGTTTGCTCAGGATCCTTAGGGAAAAGATTTTGCCCTCTTTAGTGTTTTTACAGCATGTGCTATAGAATAGGCATTAAATGAAAGAAGCATTAAGTAAAGGCATGTTTAAGTAACTCATTTTTCAGAGATAAGTAGGTCATATACATTTCTTCTTGTGGTCAGAGTACAAGTTAAATACTTACTGAACATAACCCGACTAAAATCAATTTGAGTAAAGGAGAGTAAAGTTGAGGCATTTGATTACAGAAAAAATTAAAAATATTCTTGAATACAGACACTCTGCATGTGCATACATTTTGCATTAAAGCTAAAGACATTCATCCATACTTATATAATACATGCCTGCAGAGAAGGACTTGGGGGTACCGGTGGATGAAAAGCTGGACATGAGCCGGCAATGTGTGCTTGCAGCCCAGAAAGCCAACCGTATCCTGGGCTGCATCAAAAGAAGCGTGGCCAGCAGGTCGAGGGAGGCGATTCTGCCCCTCTGCTCTGCTCTGGTGAGACCCCACCTGGAGTACTGCGTCCAGCTCTGGAGCCCGCGGTACAGGAAAGACATGGACCTGTTGAAGCGGGTCCAGAGGAGGGCCACAAAAATGATCAGAGGGATGGAACACCTCTCCTATGAAGAAAGGCTGAGAGAGTTGGGGTTGTTCAGCCTGGAGAAGAGAAGGCTCTGGGGAGACCTTACTGCAGCCTTTCAGTACTTAAAGGGGGCTTTTAAGAAAGACAGAGGAAGACTTTTTACCAAGGCCTGTACTGGCAGTACGAGGGACAACAGTTTTAAACTGAGAGAGGATAGGTTTAGATTGGACACAGGAAGAAATTCTTTACTGTGAGAGTGGTGAGACACCGGAATGGGTTGCCCAGAGTAGTGGATGCCACATCCCTGGAAGTGTTCAAGGCCAGGTTGGATGGGGCTTTGAGCAACCTGATCTGGTGAAAGATGTCCCTACCCATGGCGGGGCGGTGGACTAGATAATCTTCAAAGGTACCTTCCAACCCAAACCATTCTGTCATTCTATACGTACATATCTATGTACATAAACATAGCCTTGTTAATGCAACAGTTGATGTATTTTTATCAGGGACTCAATTCTTTCCAGACTCTGTGCCTGATCCCAAGACATATTAAAAGATTATGTTCTACACAAAAGGGAAAGGTAGGGTAACATTACCTCTACCTTTAACCACCCATTCAGGGTATGAAAGACCTGCCTGGTGTTTTTCTTTCCCTGAGGCCATTTAAACCTACATGCCATTTTTTCTGAAAGTGGCATCTATAGCCTACTTCACAGAAATGGAGGAGACAGGTGGACATCCTTCTGTTGATACTCTATTTTTGAAATTAAAAGATAGTGGACCAGGAAGAGGGAGGTGGAATATGGTCTGAAACAGCCCTGAACTGCATCCAGCCAGTAGGCTGACCAGGTGGCATTGCCCTCTCACTGTGGAGCAGCGTCTCAACTAATAGCAAAGGCTTTCCAGCTTCTGAGCAGGATTGCCCCGGACTTCAGGGTAGTATGTGCCCATGGGACTACACTGCACCACTTAGTGATTCTCCATCTAAGAATACTGCTTTTCCTGAATCCTTTCCAAGGCAGCCAGCTTCTGCCCTGCTCTGCTGACTCTGGCTCTAGAAGAGTGATAAGAGAGAAGAGCCGTATCTTCTGGCAGGAATGGGATACATTACCCTGAAATTCTAGTCTACCTACAGGGAAGGACTAACACAGAGCAAGGGAGGGCAGCTATTATCTAGCATTTATCCATCCCTGCTTCATCTGAGTAATAGCTATCCCATTAATACTCTAAGAAATTAGGGTATAAACATGAAATAAGAAGTTAGGGATATATCTATGACCATGTGCATACGGCAACAAAAGGCAGGGGAAGCCTTTACTTTCCTATTAACATGAAAAATCTCTCTGTTGGATGACATTCTATCCCATTTTATGCTGGAGCTGTACAGGACAAAACAGTGTTGACACCCATGGTGCCCACTGTACCAAAGAACATACATACATATCTTATACGGATCCCCCTGGCATAGCTCCGGCACAGGGAGGGAGGAAAATACCATCTCTTGTGCAAGCAGTATTCCTTCCTCTGCCTTGGGTATTTTTTTTCTTCCCACCAGGGCAGTGGGGGTACTGCCCCAAACCATCAGGTCCAGGGCAGTTCTCCTCCCTTCCCTTTGGATTGTGCAGGTGATTTGGCAGCTGGATTCATTACCCTTAACATTTATCAGGCCTCAGGAAGGCTACAAAAGTGTGCAATACTCTGTGCAACAGAGTCCTGAATTACATTCTGTATTGTGACTAGAAAGAAATGTAAAATAAACAATATAATTTTATACCGTGCTGTGCGTGGCCCACAAATTACAGGAGGAGGAATTACATGAAGAACAATTCATCTCCGAGATTCCAATTATAGGTGTGGGGAGAAAACAATATATTTGTGAGAATTTGAAATGCAGAGCAGTTGGCATAGTTTTATTTTTAAATGATAAATATTTTGAGATCGAAGTGCAATTAGTAGTGAAAATGTCATGTAGTTTTACTATATATGTTGGTTAATATGGCTGGCATAACTCATTTCGGAGATGCCTGCAGTGCAGAGTCCTGTACTACATATATCATAACCAAAAATACAGTACTTACATGTATATATAAAATGTACACAGAGACAACATTGCCAAACAGCCTTTTGGGACAGTCTAAAAGAATATCATTAATTTTTACTGTATACTTAGACTCTTAGACTTCTGGCTCAGCTCCAGCACTGGCTTTCTGTAAAAACCATTTCAAGTATAGAATTATGCTATTTGCTTGCAGCAACATCACAGGAACAGTAGTGTGCCATATGTTGCTACTTAGCAACTTAAGTCTATAAGTCCCAAAGCATGTACTGATTTGAAAATTGAACAGAAATGATAATTGTTGAGGGATGCTGTGAGGCAACTTGTCTTGGATTACCAAGCTATGCAGATGTTTGATGTTATATAGCAAAAGGAACAAAACTATATTTTTCCTGTCCAATGGCTGAGCTTTTATTTATGTTAGCCTAAAGGGGATAAATTGATTAAAACCCTTAAAATAATACAAGGTGATGTTTTTCTGGATATGAACACTTTGCAGTAAACAGAAAGAACTGAAGTGCGAAGTTCAGCTTTTTCAGGTCAATTGAAACATTTCTGATGTCTAAATTTTATTTTCTTCTGCAACACAGTTTATTTTATAGCCCCCAAATTTCTTGAAATGCTGAATTCTAGGAAGAATTAGAGGGAAAAGGCAAACCAAGCAAAACTAACTTCTCAGGGTTAGGTGCAAAGCAAGGACGTGAGCATGTCAGCGTGCATCAGGACGCCAAAAATCCTGCCTCTATAGTTACATAATCCTGAAGACAGCCTAGTGGGAACCCCTCGGTCTTTGGTGTTGTATACCATGACTCAGTCTGCCAACCTACCTCCCAAATAAGCTGTGACAGACTCTGAAATTAGAAAATGATGCTTGCGTCTGACTCAGTCAGCATGATCAGAGCTCAAATAAAAGTTTCTGATAGGACCGTGCATCTCCTAACATGTGGGATTCATATTTTAGTTAACAGATGTGCATCCATCAAGGAAAGTGGAGAAATGAACTCACTCCTCATTCTGACAGGATTCAAACCCTCATCTCTGATCTTGCAAGGGAACAGCCAAGTTATTAGGGATGG
The DNA here is from genome assembly GCF_000690835.1 of Fulmarus glacialis. Classification (NCBI taxonomy): domain Eukaryota; kingdom Metazoa; phylum Chordata; class Aves; order Procellariiformes; family Procellariidae; genus Fulmarus; species Fulmarus glacialis. The sequence goes on from NW_009217566.1 coordinate 6,229, forward strand.
GAGGGAGCTTGCACTCCTCTAGCTGAAGTCATGCAACTGCAAGGCTCGTGAGGACAGATGCAAAATGGACGTAGGAGAAAACTCTATGGATTAAGTGACTAGGCTTTCACTGGGAGACAACATTTTCTCATCTCTTCTTATGGGATTATTTGTTTTATATCAGGTAACAGCAAGTGGAAAATGAAAAAACAACCCTGAAAACAGAAACTAGAAAATACAGTCACATCCTTTCCTCTTCCTCTCCCTCCCTAGTAAACCACATAATCTGGCATGCTTTGTTTTCAGAGCAGCGAATATCATATTCTGTCCCGTTTTAACAAGCAGATTGGCTGTTGAAAGGTAGTCCGTTCACCAATTTTGGGTGACCACCAAATGTTTACGCCTGAGATAGGAAGAGTGCCCCATTACAGTCGGTGAAGACCTCGCCAATATTGTCAATGGAGAGCTGCTTAGCTCCTTTGAGGAATGACTAGCAGCTATCTACATCAGGACAGGTTCAGGAAAGCTTCTCTCACAGTCCCAGTTCTTACCTAATCAAGAGAGAGGCAGGCTTTCCAACACACCCCCTGCTTCCTGCTCCTAGTGTGGTTTTTGTCTCCTTTTAAAAATATTGTTATTATTACAGGCTTTCATCTATATTCACTTAAAAAATGCTGCAACGGTATAAGCACCAGGAGAGAATCACAGTAAGGGAAAGGAGGGTGCAACAGCCCAAGGCTGACGGCTTCTCAAACAGGCACAGGAGGCTGTTTGACCAGAGTGTGTTTGGTAATAACTTACTGTGCCTGGCAGTTGAGCTAGCTCTTGCCATACAGATCCCCCAGCAAAGGACAGTTTCGACACCTGCCTCTGGGTTTTGAACTCCACCCGGGAGCCAGACACCCCAGAGCTCGGCTTTGCCATAGCGAGACTTTAAGTCTGTAAGCCCTTTCTTATTTCCAGCCCTTAGTAAGCATTCAGGGTTTTCTGTCATCTTTGAATTTGGAAATGTCACATTTGACAGGTTTTTTCCTTGAAGACAAAATCATTTGCACTTAAAATATCTAGGCCTGGATCTTTAAAGGTACTTTAAGCACCTTACTTCCACTGAAACCAGTGAGTGTTAGATGCATAAATATCTCTGAGGATCTGGGCCTTGTTAGCACATGTAGAAACCGCATAAAAGATTAAAACTTACAGTCTTAATTTTTCAATATGCCATTTAAATTATTTAAACTACATGCATACACAGTACAAAAATATCAACAGAAGAAAAATAATTCTGATGTATAATGTGGATTTGCAATTCTTTATTCAAAACTATTTAAGACAGACATAATGATTCTCTGAAAGGTAGCAGCTGCCTTATAACAGCAATCATTCACAGAGTTTGTATTTCTACTGTTTCAAACAAATTCAATTAGCCCTTGCACTTCAAAACCCTTAAGGCATAAATGAGATGATACTAGGCTGCTTTAATCTAATAGTAATACTAAAACTTGTCAGTACAGTTTTTGGATTAATGGTTAGAGAAAAATTAATAATATAATTTTTCATTTTTTAATCAAACAGTTCTATTCTAAACTACCTCTGGATCTTGGAGGGTTCTTAGTAGAGTAAGTTCAATCACACACAAATCCTAAATGCAAAGTACAGTTGGTCTCTAAAGGTATTTCAGAATAACTTCAACAGAAGGCTGGGAAGCAACATGGTGGAACATTTTAAAGATGGTCTTTTTGATTGAACAATGTAGCTCATCTCACACAACCTCCTGCTTCCCTGTCCCCAAATGAACCCGTGTACTACACATCATGAACAGTTAGGCCAACATGGCTATCTGAAAAACCCTACTTCATGAGGACATTTATCTTTGCATGTACTGTCACTTCCCAAAGCTGTTGATTCCTAAATGACATCCTCCTCATCTACACACATTTACTATGCATGCAAACTTATTTCCCACCTAATGAGAGCCCTTCATACAATCCTACTGGTCCTGTCAGAAAGAGATATGTCAGACTAGCCACCTCTGGGCCTGAGATATTGCATGACCTAGACCACAAGTCTGATTATTCAGGGAAACTTCTGACACAATCTAACTGACCTGCACCACTATCACCATCACTTACTAATGTGGAATTAAATTGACTGAAACCTGTGAAGTAAATGACAATTTCTCCCCTACATATATATGTAGCTACAGGTAGACAAACCAAAAATTTCAAAACTATTTTTGCTTTTTAAGAAGTAATTAAAATCTTTCATTCTATAGTATCTTAGGGTTCAAGTGGAAACGTGAAGGATTTTTAAATATATACCTAATATCAGAATTTAGCATGTAGGGTTCCCCAAAAGGGAAAGGACTAAAAAATACTTGTAAAGAGTCCACATGACATTAAACCTTTTGGGCTGCAAGCTTCAGAAGACCAAGTCATTGCCTTAACCCCACTGCTAATGGTGTGACATTGGCAACATTCCTCAGCCATCAGATTAGTGTTAAAAATGCAATTCTTCAACTACAACTGGCCTATGAGTGATAATTAAAGCTATTTGTGACATGTGTAGCTTATAATGATTAACTTGTCTGCAGTCAGATAAACAAATAACCTGCACCTGTAAAGACTTTATTTCCTGAAGGTAAAACAACTGTTTAGGAAAGATCATGCTGGCAAAACAGCTGCTTGCATTCTGGAGAGGAAACAAGGTAGTATCTTTCAACAAACGCCAACTCTGGTGTTTTATCAGCTCTATCTCATTAACTGGAAACACGGCTTAAATGCTTTGTTTATAAATTATGATTATTCCTGATTGCAGCAGTTACTGATAGTGCCACTCATTTGCAATGCAACTCTTTGAATTTGTTTAATTACAATTTGAAACAAGGCAGAGAAGATTAATTAACCCACCTGGCTGGCTGGCACATAGTCCTGGCTCGGCTCTGTCATACTCATATACATGTTCTCACCGTCAAACTGCAAAGGAAATAATAGTAAACATTCAGCAAACTTGAATATTTTTCAGCATTCACTGAAAAAAGCAGTAGCTATAAAATAATATTACAGCCTGGTTTTAGAGACTTGTAATTGCGTGTGTGCATCTTGTCTTTGATGTTCCTGTTGTCATCCTTATTGACCCTGGATGTCAGTGATTTGGAGTAATTAGCGCTCTAGTAATTACAGCTAGCAAGCAAGAAATGAATGGTTTCCTTTCATCTGCAATCTGTTTTAAAACAAAATGGCTCATTTTGTGTACCATGTATACATATTGCTGTTGGTTGTAATGAAGTACTAAGTGAATTGCACAGTTACTGAGAAAAGGAAGATGAGAATAGAAACTGCACTAAAATGCATCTTAATGGATTCCAACTTCAGCTTCTGAGCCGAACAAGAGTTGAAATTTCAAAACAAATTAAACCCCCTCCTATTGAAATGTTCCCGTATCAAAAAGTAGGAAATACGTTTCCAGACAGCTTTCAGACATCTGAATGTACAAAACAGTATACCTCCTGACCGTACGGTGTAAGAGGATAGTTTGCTCCATGTGTGAATAAAGTAAACATTCCTAATCAGAACTGCAAAAATACCCTTCCGTAAATGATAAATACCATTCCTGGAAATGTATACAAAGCTTTTTTTTGTTGTTGTTCTTTTTCTCCCCTTATCTGCAGTTAAGTAACAGAAATGTCATAGAAAAAAGTTGATTAAAATCTGAAGGTCTAGATGGAGAAAAACTGTCAGAACTGAAGCCTCATCCTGTACCAGCACAAAGAAGTATAAAACTACTGACTTCTAACGTAATCTGGAAAATGTACCCACAGAACTCTTACCATGCCCGCTCAAGTGGCAGTGCCAAGGCAACTATAGTCCCAGTGTCCGCTCAGGAGGTAGGAAAAATCTTTTCAAACCTTTCAAGTAGAAATGAACAACAGCAGGAACATCAACCACAAATTTCCAGCTGTTACGAGGTCTGTTTGAAATAACTTTCACCTGACCCCTTCTGTGAATGCTTAGAGTGACATATTTTGGAAATGAGCCATTATTTTTGATGATGTGGCGGCATTTTTAAAAAGTCCCCACTACCGGGCTTGCTCCACTCCTACAGAAGGTGGCAGTGAAATACCCCATGGACATTTCTCGATCCGTGCTGAGCTTCTTGGGATATTCTACCTGCAAGGTACAGTATATTCAACTAGACCAAGGTGGCAAAGTCAAACTGTGGCTTTGGCAGATAGCGCTACCAATTTTTGCTGAGGCGGCTGAAAAGGTTTCGGCTTCCAGCTGTTCATCCTCTTTCTCTGCCAGAGGCTACAAGGCTTGTAACAGCAGCAGTAGAAATGAACAATTGCCAGCTCCTGGCACAGCAGTTGATGGTCTGCCCTTCCTGGCCAGAGCTATTTAATAGATAGTCACAGCCTATCTGTCAAAAGTCCTAGTTTCATGGGAGGGGAAGGATGATGCCACGGGCATAGATCTGCCATAGGGAATAGAGTATTTCCAAAAGTTTGATGGAATAGAGATAGTTGGATTAGATCTTAAAAATAGGGATTGATGGTTGTTCCTTCATTGTTTCTTGTTTACACTTGCCATTTCTTTCAGCTTTCTCATTCACAAATGTTCTTATTTATTAGCATTCAAAGTAGAGTTTTGGAGAAAATTTTTTAGCGCCTGCATTCTTTGCACACTGGAAAAAATGCGTTGTTTCTTCTACTGAGATGGACAGGTGAAATTCTGAAGAGAGATTTCACAGCCTGCAGTTGGAAACCAAGCGCTCCAGTGCAAGGCCTACAGGAGCTCAACTTATTCAGCTTGTCAGACGAAAGGCTGAAAGGTGCCTTGATCACTGCGATTGGTACTTACACCCTGGAAAGATGTTTGATAGCAAGATGTCAGCCTTCCTGACAAGGGTATAATGAGATCTAGTGTTGAGAAATGGGAGTTAGAGAAATTCAGTTCTGAAATAAGATACAAGTTCCTACTTTAGAAGTTAATTAAGCATTATGTCAACAGCAAACTCATCATTTCTTGGACATTTTAAAATGAAGGTAGATATCTTTTTCAGAAAAGATGCATTCCATATTGTATTTATGAGAAATCCTATGGATAGGATAGTTATGCTGGCTTATTATGGTAGTCCTATCTGCCCTGGAACCCATGATTCCTTAAAACTCCTATTTTGAATTTCCCTCATTATGCTCATATATTTGCTGCACTACCTTGCAAACATTGCTATAATTGAAATATTATGTTGCATGTGTTTACTTGCAAAGAACATGAAGAAATTTCTTTCCTTTTGTACATACTGGCTAGATACAGTCCAGGGTTATTTCAATTTATTTTGCCTTCCATAATGCCTGAGCCTGTGATTTAAGAATCTTTATGAAGTATACTAGTCTTTCAGATAATTCCCTCTTTTGGATGTTTGGTCATTTGCTTGCAATCACCAACTCTGCATTCACAGAAAAATTTCTCTAAGGTCATTTTTCCATGAATCTTGGAAATTTTCATCATTCTGTATGTGGGATACATACAGATACATACTGTGGGATCATCTGCCTATCTGATAGGTGCCTTGCTACTAGTGGTGCCTCCGGCATTGACAGGATCTTAATTCTCAGCCTTTCCTGTTCGTTGCTTGTGGTCCTCTATTTAGCTCTGAAATGCTTTTGTTCTACGTGGTCCGTGGGCTTAATGTGAGCATGTATCAATGAAACCGAAAAACAAAAATATACCTAAAGTTAAACTTCCTGGCCTTTTGGCTTGGCCTTAAATAAGAAATGACCTTCTGCAATGTTTTGGATGAATTTGTTAGGGTAAATTATCAGAAAAATATATTGATATATAATGTCTGTAAAATCTGAGTGACCTGTTAACATCTAAAAATACCCAGCAACTGTTTGATTTATTACTTAGTTTCTTCAATATTCAAACATGGAGTTTAGTGACTGCAATATTTAGCATCTGCTTGTTAGAAGTTTGTGCCCACCTTGCCCAAATGTGACTATCCTATATCAAAACAATAAACTGAGAAAAAAATGCCAACGATTTGATCAACTGGAAGGTCCCATTGTTGTTTTTTCCCACGTGTATCAGAAGCTTCCACAAGCAGCCCCTAAACCCCACAAATGAACATTGAATCATTTCACCCTTTTATACACTGCTTTGTAACATGCAGACTCTGCAGCATGGCATCTCTCAACAACTCTCCTCCAGGACAGTTTAACTCATACTACGTCCACCTTGAGTTCAGCTTTACAAGTGAGGTGATTTATGCAACAGCAGTTCAAGCAACCTATCCGGATCAGACAGCGAGTCAAAAGATCAACACATACGACCCAAAGATGCCTCCAACCACCAGATTTTTCTTTCAGGTTATATTCCATGCCTCCAAAATTGTCTTATTTTACTCATCATCCCAGGTCTACAAGAACTTTGTATTCCCTGAACTTCCCTGCCACTCACTGTGCTTGATTTCAAGCAAAGAAACTGCACAAGCATCACTTAACCTGAGGATGATTCATCCAAACAGAACAGACAAAACACGAAGGCAGGCAGTTAAATGAACTGTCTTTTATGAACCTATGTATGATGTATATATATCATATGACATTTCATCTAAAGCTTTCCCAATGTGTCTCCAAGATCCTTCAGTATCATTAAGGACAGATTTCAAAATCTTTCATTTTAATCTATTAAAAGTGAATGCTAATACAATATTCTGATGTGTGATAATAACTACTCTTGACAACATTTCTTTTCATATTAAAGTGTAACTGCATGAGAAGTTTGGGTGAGAGCAAACTAAGAATATGACTGCATTGTGATACGGAAAGATATATAACTGGGAGCTGTTTTTAATATATATTCAGAATTGCATAATATTTTTTATTTAAATGATTATTATAAATAAAAAATGCAGGCAACACTATGGCCTGCCCAGTTAGAATCTCCCTTAGAATAACCCTTTGTAAGTTATAATGTTCAGCAACCAACATGCACAAAATACCCAAGTGCTATTATTAAATGTAATTTATTCATCTAAGTTAGGAACATAAGTATATAAACACTGGCTGACTGTTACTGATCCAAGAGCTATGACAGAGTTCAGCAAATGTCCAGAGTGGTAAGGCTGTTTTATCAGGCATGGATTTACCAAGGGATCCAAAGCTGGCTTTTGTCTCCCATTAGCATGGCATCACATCAGAGTCATATGACGTAGTCATGGCCAGGAACCGTGTTTTCATCTTCCCACTTAGGTTGCAGCCAACTCTGCCAGCGTTTATAATGATAATTATGAAGTAGCAAAGCTTGCAAGAACAGTATTTTTTTATTCATTCTTTATGTGCTTCTTTAAATGAAAAACACCCTATGTGGACTATGTCACAAAGGCATTATAATCAGGATGCACAAAGCCAAATAGAGAACAAAACTTCTCATGGTGACACCAACTTAAAGAATCTTCATTATAACCTACATACACAGAAGAATTTGGAAGACAAAAAGCAAGATGCAATAGAGCAGAAAAAACTAGAAGCGGTTGAAAGCCAAAGAGGATAACTGGAAATAAAACATATTTATATACTGCTAACTGTACCTGCGTATACATTGATTATAAATGCAGAGACATACCTGCATTAGTTTCATGTAGCTAGTTCAGATGACAACTGCTACAGGGATGCACAGGTTCAACAGAAGCTTCCAGCCTAACTATGCGTCCTCCCCACCCCACAGACTACCTTCTTCTATGCCAAGTCACTCTGTCTTCATTGCCAGGGTCACCTGTGCTATCTGGATTACAGGGAGAACAAATTTTCACCCCTCTCTTTATCTCTGTTTCTTTGCTACCTCACACTTCCTTGCTGTTGTTGAGAGAAGTGAGGGTTTATTTTGCTCCTTTTTCATCCACAGTTTTCAACTTCTGAGGGACTTGCATATTTGCTTTCTCTTTGTATGCATATATATATATGTGCCTTAAGTTCTGCAGGCATAGTTATATTAGCTACAAGAAAAAAATCAGGCACGTGGATCTTTGAGCTTCTTCTAGTTCATACTGAAGTGCAGCACAGTATGATAGTACTACATCTTGTCCAACTGCAGTGTAGGCAGGGAAACATGATGAATACTAGCCCATATGGCTTTTGATGCCAAAACAAGCTTAGGGCTGGGGTGTAAAGGGGGAGCAACTTCGGACACTGTTTTGTGCACAAATTTATCTCCACAGCAATATCCTGAAATGTAGAGAACAAAGGAGAAGAAGCAAGGGGAGAGATGATCAAATTGGTGGAAGTTGCTGTATTTAGTAAGTTCAGCTTCTGGGTAAAGCCACTTGGACTCAACATCCCGATTTCTTCAAAGGATGTTACAGATCTTCGAAGCCTGTGTTATTAATCACATAATATAAATACAAATTTCTCCCATCTTAGATTGGAACTGGAAGCTAGATTTAAATTTAAACTTTAGCTATACCTTTTAACCATAGTTTACCTTGCTCTGATAGTACCCCAACACAATTAATTGTTTGATTTTAAGAAAATATTGCAATAACATTGTGTAAAAAGATTATTTATTTCTAGTGATTTAGTGATTTTAGTGCTTACAGCTTATAGATACCATTTGTAACTTACATTATCTAAAAGCCACTAATCCTGAAAAAGCTTTAAAACTAGGTGATTTTGTTTATTTTAAACCAAATGCCAAGAGTGAACGTTATCTCAGGTTGTTCGATGACAAACAGTGATATTTTATTTTACTCAGAGCTGCTGAAATGAGACTAAAATAATGATGGGATACAACATAAATCATTAAATGGCTATGCTAAAGAAATGGTTGCTCTTGTTATGGCAACCATTAAAGATAAAAAGAGAGATGCTCTGTAAACATTATTACACGATGGAAAATCCCTTTCTTGACACAGTTTGGCAAAGCGGTATGTCTGTATTAAATTGAAACTCCATTTTGTATTCTGAACTCCATTTTGTATGCTGTACTGAATACGTTTAAATTTGCCCAAGACAGGTTACAGTAATGCATTCCAGACAGGCGTCCTTCCCGGGAAAGGGGCTTGACATCTCACTGAAGGACTATCACAGGAAAATTGTCAAAAAACAATCTAGTACTATCGACTTCGATTGTCTTTCTTCTGCCGTCTTCCCTCCCTCCTTCCAGGATTGTTTTTCAAAAGAGGAGAGTACTGGAAGACTATGAGATTGGGTGAAAATGCCTGAATGGAGCACCACGGCAAAAAGGAGTCGAATGTCTTTGCAGCAGAGCTGGATGTCCCTGTATGGCCAAAGGAAGGTGATTACTGCAGACTGGCATGACATGGAGAAGTCCTGTCCCACCTGGAACACTAAGAGCCCTCCAGGTCACAGAAAGTTTGATGTGGCAAGCATTAGAGGGGAGATGGCGTGTCTCAAGATTATTGTTGTTAGTAATTTTAATTCTATAACTTGTTTTCAGGAGTAAAATATTAGGAGAATCCTTTATGTCTCCTGTGTTTCATTTTCTTACATGTTGTCCAAAGAGTCGAAACCAGGAATATGGGGTATGTCTTTAATTAGTCCAAGTATAGTGATGTGTGGGCTAGGCATATTGGAGTTGGGAAGGAATCCGCCCCGGTCTCAACAGCTCCCCGGAGAGTGGAGCAAGCCACGAGGTGGGTGGGCACTGGCAGCGAGCCCCAGAGCGGGAATCGAGGGTGCTGCTTCGCAAGGAAATGCTGTCAGACATTTCCTATACTTAGAAAGAGCCAGAAACAGCGACGAAACTCTCTCTGCCCATAGCACCCAATGGACTTTGATACATTCCGTGCTTGGATCAAAGCACGATAGGGCTTGCAGACTAGCACTGCACTGTGTCTTTTCTACAACCTGGCTTTCAAAGAGGACATGTTTTGAAAACACCCTGCTTGATTCTCCTAGAATGAGACCATTTTTGTCTGATTTTCCATTTATAACACATACTTTTGCCTCAAAAATTATAAGCAGTGCTGTCAAAGTTTTCTCGGAGATTTTTATGACTGTTATGTTTATGCCTGTTATGTTTATGCCCAACCCAGACCTTCTACCATTGCGTTCCCCAAGCTAACTCACTATTTACTGCTCTCATTGCGAGAAAGGGGAGGAACCAGAGGGTTTGCCGAGTATGTCCTCAACAGTGGCAAGCTGGCTGAACATCTAAATATACACTGGTAGTTAAAACTTGAATGATGGCACTACAGCATTTCTGTTTTTCCTGCACTTAATAGAGCTTAATGTGTAACCGGAGAGGAGGTGAAGGGGGGTGTTTAGCTTCCCGCTTGGAGCCTGCATGTGTCAATGCCTGACAGAGCCTTGAAGTTGTTAGCCTGCATGCAGAGTGCTAGCTGAATGAGGTTACAGTGCTGAGCACAGCGGGCTAATAAAAGTAGGATCAGACTGATAGGAGGAGTGGCAGAGTCCAGGCACAGCAGAGTGTATCAAAGACAGCCCAGGGGAGAGCGGGTACTGTATTAGTTCTTTGTGTACATTTAAATGGAAGACAGTGAGCATGCAGAGATGAACTCTGAACTCTCTCAGCTGGACTCCTGCTCCTTTTAACCTTTGGTGTTAAATAAAATAAAATAAATTTAAGAAAAAAAACCAAACCAATGCACTGTAATCTGGACTCCTATGCTAAACTCTCTCTTGCATATTGAACACTCATTAATAAACATACCAAGATCAAAGTGGCAAGTGCTTTTGTCATTATTTTACTCAATCCACACTAAATTATAGATGTAGCCACCCACTGGGAAAATTGGGTGATAAGGTGGAAAGGTTTGAACAACTAAGATTAGACCTTTCTTTTTCTGCCTACAGTAGCTGAGGAAATTTGTTTAACCTGGTAGGCTTGTAATATTTTCCAACCCCAACACACCTGGCCAGTTTCATGACAAGCTCTGATCCTGCATCATGGAAGGTGAAGGGAATTGTGCCATTGCCATTCGGACAGGAACTGGATCAGGTAGAATGGCAAGGTAACAGGCCCTTTCTTACTTTGAGTTTCAGAGTAATTTTTGTCAATATTCATCTCTGCCTCACCATTTCAGATGGTAGATTGTGTAATAAAACACAGGAAAGCTTAATAAAAAGGATCTACAGAGAGCAGACAGATGACTAAAAAAAAAGCATTTTTTGTATACCCGTGTGCAGAGCCTCCTGTGTTGCAGTATGGCAGAAGAGAGGCTCCATAGACCTTAGTGAGTGAGTTTTGCACAACTAGGACAAGACCGTTCCCTTGCACGACTACAGTGGGAGCTGTGTGCAGGGACCCATGGACAGAATTTAACCCACTGTTATTTATAGAGTGAATGGGGTATATATAGTTCCTGTGGGAAAGTACATCTGCTTCTACGCAGCAGAATCTTAGAAATAAAATGGGCCAGAACAACATTAACAACAAAAGCACAAGCAAAATTCCACTACTATCCTGAAAATCCTATGACAGAGCGTCTTGAGAAGTAAACTAAAGGTAACAATTGCCAGGTAACTAGAAAATCTTGCCGCCATTCTGCTATGCCTCATGTTTAAAAGAGTAAGGAAAAAAACCCCATGGCATACTTAGAAATCCTCGGCATACTTAGAAACCAATTCTAAGAAGTTACTGAAAGGCTTGATCATCTAATAACTTAAGCACTCTAGACCAATGCAGCAGGGCATTTGAGCACATGCATAACATGCATTAAAATTATCCCGTTGAAGGAGATGACAGTGTTAGAGTATTTAAAATCAAGCACCCATTCAAATATGTGATGAGATAGGACCCAAGAGCTCAGAAATTTACAGGAACAGGCATAAAATATTGAAGTATGTGCCAAACTCAAATGGGATAAATCAGCTTAAATTTCTGGTAAACCAAATAATTTAGCACAGTCTGATGGGATCTCATTAGGTACAACTAATTCAGACCTGGAGAGGGTGATAACAAAAATGACTAATTGCAAGGATTTAGCAAAACACAGACATCTGTTAAATGACAAGGGTGTTGTAGGGCGATACACAATTGTAGTTTACCAAAACAGTCACCGTGGCAGCCATGTGGACAATCCTGCTTTCATCCACAGTTATTCTGGTATATGAGGAGCTCCACTAATTTTATATTTTCATGAAGAATATCACACAAGTTTATTTCTCTGACTACATCAAACGAGAAACTGGAGCCTCATGCATATTCAAAAAGGAATTTGAAGCAACATGAATTTTTACCTTTACAGTTGCAACAAAGATTCAAAAGCTTGACAAGGCTTGTGGCTTAACTTATTCCTTTGCTAGGATGGTCTACAGACCAAGCTGACAGAGCAATGTAGAGAAGTTTGCAGTATTCTATCCCAACATAGCTCATTCAAGAGTAGATGTGGTTAGAAATGTTCAAATATTACTCAAAAGCAGAAGAGGAAAAGTTGTTTTACTTTTTTTTTCTTATCGACTTCAGTGAAGATGTGTCCTTGATGTAATGAAATCACTTATCAGTTCCCAAAAATTCTAAGGGTTCTCTCTACTCCTTTTAAGATAAAATTTGACCTTCAAGATTACAGTTCATTTTACAACTAAATTATTCCATGACTGTTTTCATCTTTTGTTTCTATTTTGTCAAGTAGCACTCATAACAACTTTTTTTTTGTTAAAGAGTCTGCAACAATGTTTTCTTTATATATTTGATATATTTTCTTTTAACAGAAAAAAAGACAAGTCTGCGCAAATATATTTCAATTTTTTCTTAATTTTGAAGGTAAAGAGCTAAAATATCAAGTTACAGTTGTACCTGCCACTCTCTTACCAAAACCCTTTAAAGACGAAAAATGTCCCACCTCCTTCTCCCTCCCAATTGAAGAAAGAGTGCTACCCTCAGCGCTGGCTGCTGCTTTTCCCATCAATACACTCTGAATCTACTACTGTTGTATATTCCTCACAGCAAATCAGATAGCAAAAGTTACTCAAACCTGGCATTATCACCACCATGGCTGTTGTCTTTCCAAGAGGCCATGCATATCAACATGAGGCAGTCACATCAGCGCTGGGAGGAGGCACCCTGGGCAGGCAAATCCATCCCCTGAATAATAGCAGAACAGGTTCCACACAGCATCCGCAAAAGCTTATTGTCAAGTGCTGCCTTGCGCACAACTGCAGCAATGGTGTTTCCATGCATTTTCCCCTTTTGGTTCAAACTTTTCAGCAATTTTACTATTTTATCTTAAGACCTTTTTCCATCTTTCCAGTCTGCTGAGACTAATGATTCCTACCTTTTAATAACACTCGTGAACACATTTAAAGACAGCTACTCTGTCCTCTTCTTCAGGAAGCCTATTTTAAGTTCTTTTAACCTTCTCTGACAGTATGTTTTTTCCAAATGTTTCCTCATTTGTAACCACTTGAGTGCTTCCGTTTACTGATGTCCTTTTCACCATCTCACGTGCTGTCCAAAATGAATGTAGTGCTCTAGCTAGCTGTGGACAAATCTGAACAGGTTCTCTATTCCCAGGGTTCATCCAGACTGTGGGTATGCATCAGCCTCTTCCTCCCTGTACACTTTATTTAGAAAATGCTTTGCTTTTTCCCAGCTCTTAATAAATGAAACCTCTGAAACCTTCTCTTGATCTCTACAGTAGCATGGAAAGTTGCCATATAGTTAGGGTAGATAACATGATCTATGACAAATAGTGAAGATCAAAGCTCCACGGCTTTCGGCCCAAGTCAGAGCTGTATGTTTCTTCAGATCAAGCATTTCCAAGATGAATCTTATGATGAAACTAACTTTGAAACATTTTTACATGAAAAATGAAAAAGACTCTTTCACCAGAAGAACGTGGCTGTTCCAAGCACACAGCAGCACTGCGGGAAACTCCAGCTCAGTCCTGCTCTGCTATTTCTTCATATACCAATTGTGCACCACAGCCACAGACTATGGGATAGTCTTCCCATATCACTTCTTGTGGCAGTTAACTTTCTAAAAGTACTTGGTAATGTAGATTTGAATTTGTCTCTCACATCTTGCTGAGCACTCTCCCTCACAGTACATTATTTTCTGGTATTGGTCCTTCCAGTTTTGAACAGAAATCGCATCCCGGCACTGAGAAATTCTTCTTAAGGAAGAACTGAAGAAAACCTGGCAATTATGGTTTCGTCAAATGAGTATTGGCAAATAAGTCACTCCAAAATTTCCAGCCTGAAGTACTTCTGAAGTCCCTGAATGCAGTGAAACAAGCTGAGCTCTTTTATGCTGGAAAGGGCCATGCAGAGACGCGAGGGCAGTGCTTTATTTTCACCAATTACCATGAATGAGCTCCAGTGCAGGCCCCTTGCTGGCAGGCCAGGCTGTAGCAGGGCTGCGATTCACTGGCAGTCATTCCCCACGTGCAGCCGCTCAGAGGGACACAGGTAGTCTGCACCCCATGGCTAGGAGAGGAGTTACGGACAAGGTGGCCATGGGCTCCCCTCACCTTGGCTGGCATTAAACTACCAGTCCCTGCAAAGTGGGTGTCAGCATTTTTGAACAGGACCGCGACACCAATGTAATAACAAACCCCTTGAAATACAGAAGTGCTGCTTTTTAGACAGATAACCCTACGACTCACACAGTGCAGCCTGTGCATTCAGTGCGCTGAAACAGAAGCAAAACTTAGTATTTGCTAATCTTAATATAATTATAACAATCTATGTTATAACCACTATTAATGAGCTAACATATTTTTTAAATAAACGTATAATATAACAATGTGATTAAAGCTTGATGGAGCTGTTCTTATGCTTTTATGATATAAAAATGGCTTCTTATTAGCTTTTGATGTTTCATTTTCCCCACAGCATCACAATATCTGCTTCCGTTTTACCCAATTGTACAATAATTGTTGTTTAACTTCAGCAATCTCATAGCCTAGTCAGACTCTTTAGCCATTTTATTAATCAGTGAAAGTACTCTATAACAGTAATGTCATGGAAAATATGCCTTATCATTTTAGTGCCCCATATTATATTCTCTCACCTCTCTGTATAAGCTACTGAATTATTAATACACCGTCCTTCGGATTTGATAAAATCTGTGATGAAAATTATCATAAACTTCTATGCCTAAAGACCATTAAATGAGTGCACTTTAAACTTGAAATAAATGGCTTGAATAATTTTTGTTTTAAAATGTTCCTTGTGTTTGGAAGACTGAAATGCATATTAACAGTTTTAAAGATATGGAACAACCCACTGAAAACTACAGCTTCAATGGTCATACCTAAGATTATGTCTCTACTGTACATACTCAGAATAAACTTTCTTCACATGGTCAAACTCATTTCCAAACTAAACTTTCCCAGTCTAGAATAACTTAATTCTGTGTTCATTAGGTTAAAAAAAAAGTAAAGAGGGAACAGAGAAAATCAAATGGGCAAATCATGCTCTGATTTGCAGATACACAACCCCTGCAGAAACACAACAGCTGCATAAACATTACCAAAATCATATTTGGCTCCTTCCCTCCCACATTAAAAGGCACTCAAAGCACCAGTTGAAATAATCATGTATTTGCTGATGGAGTAAAATGTCCTTGATTTGAATGCAATTCAGAAACACCTTTTCACAGAGGGGTCCTGTACCAGGGTACTGGTCTGAGTTTATGCTGGTATAATTCAATTGATTTCAAGACTAACATTGAGTAGAACATCCATTGGTCAGGCCCAGGAAATGAAGGTGGAACCTGAGGTGCAGTTTGCTTTTTTCTCATTTTTAGGGAAACCATTAAATGGGCTCATGCATTCAGCATGTAGTCTCTTTTGGTGTCAGCAACAATCTGTTTTGTGATATTCTTTTAAGAGAAGTATTAAGAGGCTCTGGGGTTTTGCAGCGGTTCCAGAGTCTTAATAGCTGAATTCATAAATAGCTAGTCATACAGTATCACTGTTTCTTCCTGTGCTCTACAGTTCTTGTAATACTCCCAACTTTCCCTTATGCCAGCGCCTACAAGTCAAAAGTTCAGAAATAATAACAGAGTACAAAAATGTGCCGTCATTAGATTCATGTTTTGATAGAAAATTAATTTGGTGTTTCATTCATTCATCTGAAATAGAAACTACTGCCTTGGAAAGTGTAAGATGATTAATTTTCCAATATTTTCAGATCATATTAGTAATACACAACGTAAGTGTTTTGACATGTCTAATAGTTTTACTCATAATCACGATTTTGCAGTTCAGAAGTTCTTTCAGCTATGTGAGCCCTTAAAAGCTAAAATAGTCAGAGCATTGATTTAAAAGCTGAGGAAGTATTTTATGCATTACTGAAGATCACTGAAGATCTTTTGTTAACACAGAGAACAATGTGATTTTATTTCTTACTGTTAAACATAGCCCATTGGAAATGTATAACCAGCTCCTTTTAAGAATACAAAGCAAAAACAATGTCATGTATTATGCTACAGCAGGTAATTCAGTGTCTTAGATAGGATTAGCCAACAGATTTATCAAGCAGCCTCTAAGGAAAGCAAAGTTCAAGTCTGGGCTCATCAATAATACATAAATAAACTGAACAATTAGGTACAAAGTGGCTATCTTGTCAGACAACTTATTAACCGATAAATGATATACTCACTGCAGACAGTGTAAAAAGGAGAGATATGTAAAGACAGGAAAAGAAGACCTGAAAAGAGAGAGGAAGATACTGTGCTCTTCAGACTTGGCGATTCTCTCTAACTCTCCAGCCGAAGCTAAGAGCTATGATTTCTAGAGACAGGTGGTTCACCAACATTTAGAATCATAGAATCATAAAGGCTGGAAA
>NW_009217567.1:0-12483 GCF_000690835.1 Fulmarus glacialis
GGGGGGGGCTCCCCTTTCAGCGCCCGCGGTCCTGAGCCTTGCCATGGCCCCACGGCACAGGGCAGGTCCCCCGCCCGGAACCAGCCAGCATCTCGGCCCAACACACCCCAATTTCAGACTTCCCCAGGCCCAAAAACGCATTACCAGGACTCCCAAGCACTGCACAGGCCACAGCTTGGACTGCAACTACATTCTCTCTCCAAGTTGCAGTCTGAAAAGTTCAAAGTTGGAATGGTGGCCTTCCAAAAAGTAGGTCCTGCACTTCACACCCTCCTTCCCTCCCTTGTCACCACACAGGCAAAGAGGAAGTTTCAGGACATTCGTGTCCAGGAACAGGATAAACGTATAACAGGATAACTGGGATATCTGACACACTCCACTGCACCCGACCAACACAAACACACTGTCTCTCAGGCACTAAAGCCACGGGAGAAGAACGATAAGCTGCTTGCCACCATACCAAGACTAAAGTCGTGATTTTTCTGAAAGATCCCCTATGGGATGGTCCCTGTGGGATCCCTGTCCCTTTAGAAGGTCAGATGGTTTTACAAGGTCCTCTGACTGCTACCCATGCTAGTTCCAACCCACCATGAGCTCAGCCTCAGCCTGTCCTTGAGGACAAGAAAGGCCGACAAGGACAATCCTGCCCTTACACCTACAACTTTTTGCATAAACAGGCAGTGTGATGCCTCATGCAGGGAAACTATAGCAGGGTTTCCTACCAAAAGGGTAGGTAGGAAAAGTCTTTTTCCACACGCACCATGGGAAGCGAGAAGAGGAGCACATCCCAGTGGGGCCAGGGTGCTATCTTTCCATGCCTGCTTGCAGATAACACCAGAGACCTCCCCAGAGCCCAGCATAGCATCCTTATTCCCTCACCGGCTGCATGGTGCCCCCAGCAATGATTACAGCACGGCATTCTTCCACCACCTTGGCAAAGTGGACAGCTGGATTCAGCAAGAGGAATTTGAGGCTGCTCTGACCAACTGTGCCTGGGAAAAGGAGAGACAACATCAGGACCTAGCTGTGACACACGCTCAGGGATGCAAGAGATTCTCCCTCCTGTCCTGGGCACTCTGGCAGGTCCCCACCTCTCAAAACAAGGACTTGCTGCTGTTCAACATTGCCAGGGGCAGCAGCAGGTAAAGCCAACCTAGAAGTTATCTGCTGCTTCCTAATCTTCCTGGAGCTGTGGAAGAAGCGCAATAAATCGCAAGGCAAAAATCGACATCCAAAATGGGAGCAGAGCTCCACAAACCCTGGCCCCAATGCCCTTGGTTAAGAATTCCTTCGGGCTCATGAGAGTCCTCACACAGACCGAGCCTGCCAGCCTGCATTATGGACAGCACAGAGATGTTCCGGCAGGGCTGCAGGCTCCCCCCAGGCTCAGGACCTCCTCCCTCATTGCCAGTGAAGCGCCCTGCTTGTGACTCATGCCACCTCTCCCCAGCTCGCCCTTTCCAGTACCTTGCCTGCTGAGAATGACTCGGCCATCTTGGTTTGCATTTGTGAGGGCTGAGAGAAATCCTTCAATCTGCATCAGTGGAGAGGCAGTTCGGAACTGGTCGTTCTCAGCCTCCACGGGAGGGCTCTGGAGAGTACCTGCTGGCCAGAAGAGAAAAGGAAAGGCAGGCAACTTAGGCCACATTTCTGAAGACAGGGACTAAGCACAAAACATAGATGGGTCCTTTCTACAGGAACATGACACCTGGTCTACATACGCAGGCAGAGAACAAAGAGCCAATAAAGGAGAGAACCCAAATTCTGTCTCATTGCTAGGAAAAAAAAGAAAGATCTGGCTTTTGTAGCTGGCACCACTAAACAGAGCTACCCATGGCAGCTCAGGTCCCAGAGCCAGCAGGTCACAGCAGGGCAAAGCTTGAGTGCGTGCAGTATAAACATGGAATCGCATCATTCAGCTTGGAAGGGACCTCAGGAGATCTTCTAATCATATGTATAGTTGCCTAGGTCAGTTAGTCATATATATTACAAAACACCTGCACAGGACAGCTTCTGCAGTTTATTGCCCTTCAAATCTGCCTCCCCCCTTTCCTCATGCAGATAGACGCAGGTTCCACATCCTCACTTTGTCCGCAGATGCACAAGTGGAGGATGTCTGAACTCACCCTCTTTATCAGATCCGTGCTGGAGGGTCAGAAGAAAGTTCTGCAAACCAGCCAACTTCCTGTTCTCCTTGTTGGTCTTCACAGCTGTGGCAGGGCCTCCATATCGCTCCACAAACCCAAAAAGCTGCCAAACAAAAGCCAGTAAGACTAAGACTACCAAAAGAAAAGAAAAAAACAGGTTTGCTGGCCTGCCACAGATAAAGTTCCTTGATAGGTGTTTGCAAACCAGCCCAATCAGAATCTGTCAGCCCAGAGCTCCCATTACTTTCCTTCACTCATTGAATTAAAACCAAAACAAGTCTCTGATGTTTGTTCCCCCAGTGCAGTGCAGCCTACCAGGCTGGCGAGTTTAAGGCCAAGCAGCCCAGAATTAGTACCCACTGGAATACTGTGGTACACCACGTTGCATGCTTCCTTGCCGTATAGGCAAAAGGTAACTCGCCCATACAGTGCTTTTTGCTGGAACCACTTCGTTTGCAGAGCAGGGTGGAGAAGACACAGGTTCCCACCCCAGCTGCTGCATCTTCCACTTCAAATGCAATGCGTGAAAGAGCATTTGAATGCTGTTGACCATAAAGTCACAGGGGCAATACCTTCCTGCTGGTAACGCTGAACCTGTTGGAGGAAGACAGAAAAATGAACTGGCATTCAGCATCCCTTCTCCCATCCTGCTGCCCTTGATCTCTGTCCAGCAGGGATATCACTTGCTGTTCTTGCTGTGCTCTTGGGGAGGGGTGCGCAGTTCTTCATGAGTGTTGCCTCCCAAACAACAGTTTATTAAAGGCATTGTTTCCAGAGTGGAAACACACAATGTTAAGGTGCTGTGTTTGGAGGTTCAAGGGATGGGTTAGGTTACTGGAGTAGTATAGGTTCTTCACCCTCAACCCTTACGGTTTAGCTTTGCCCTTACAGTTTAGCTTTGCCTACAGACAGCCTCTGCACTCATACATGTTTAATTACTTGCTTCCCTCTACTGCAAGAGCACCTATCCAGCTTTAATGCACTGTTATGCAGACAGCAGCAGGAGAGATCTATACATTGGGGAGAATCTGCTAGAAAGCAGATTCTGCCATGTGGGCCTTGGCTCTACTTCCAGCTCTCGCACACGCTTCCTGATAACCTTGAACAAGTCACCACCACCTGTGCCCTAGCAGACGACAACATTTGCATTACCTTGAAGAGGTTGATATTGTCAATCTGGCTCTGAAATAGAAAGTCATTGATGGATTTTAGCACTGTCCCTGAAAGAAAGGGGGGGAAAGGAGAATAAAGATTATTAGCTGCTGGGCCTGCAGCCCTTTACTGCCCACCCCCATGTCCCTGACTGATGGCTGCATACCCCAGGTGTTCACTCCAGTCTTACCTGTTTGGGAGACTACCTGACAGCTAGGATTTTGGTTCACATTACCTGTAAAACAGGAAACCAATTCAAGGAAGGCTTACAATGGGTCTATCTTAAAATTAAGCAAGAGACTAACAACTGAGCCGAAAGGGAGACCGCACGAGGACAAAAAGCAAGAAATACACATCTGCAAAATGTAGCTATACAGACAAAACATCAGCTCCTGCTCAGTTTTAATTTCCCCTGTAGGGTACATTGTAGGACAAGTGCGCTGCTGCATCCTAAGAAACACCACCTACATTCATTCTGCAGGAGGCAGCAGGTAGGATGGGTGCATGCAAATGCTCACACACTACCTAGTCATCATGCTGCAAAGATGAAGGGACAGGGACTGCAATGCATTCCTCACCCCTCCTCAATGCAGCAGCGGGGAGCTGGGAGGCGCATAGGCTGGCAGGCGATTGGGAAGAGGGGAAAACCTGAGGACAGCTCCACACCCAGACCCTGACAGCCAGAACAGGATTAATTGCTGCCACTCACTGCGTTTTATGTCCTAGTGTTTAACACCCATCTCACATCTCGCTTTTGCGGCCTCAATCATGAAGCTGTACACAGGCTGCATTTTCTAATGAAAGCACTTAACTGAGTGTGGAGAAGAGAAGACTGGCAGGAACAGGGTGGGAAGAGAAGTATACTTTTGAGAGAAGGGCAGAGAGCACCACCAGGCCCCTGCCCCAAAGAGCTGCATTTCCCCTTGGGCAAGGAGGAAGTTCTTTATGAACTTATGACAGGCTCTCCTTAAGGCACACTGAGGTCTTGCAGACAGATCATTAGAGGAAAGGAGCCCTGCAAATGCCAGTGGATTTAAAAACCACAGCAAAATAATGTTTTTCCACAGAGGAAAGGCACTACTCAAGAAAGACTCATTCTGCAGAGGCACGCCTGACTCAGGTAGAGGCCGTGCCACAAGATGACCCAGGAGATTCATTCTGAGCAGCTCTTTTACTGTTCTGATCACTGTCACACATCTGCTGTATTCCTCACTTAGCACCCTCGTCTCCACTCAAATCAGATATGAAAACCACATAGAAAGAGAGGGAAACTGCCTCTACCAACTTATGATGTCATCTGCTGCTCCTCAGCTAATCAAACAAAGAGAGGGGTTCAGGCAGACACACCAGTCAACATCCCCATAACAAAACAGCCTGAGAAATAAAATAGGCACCTGAACCTATACGTGAGCAACACCTCCCCACAGATTCTGCAGAGGGGGAAGGGGGGACAGTGCCCTGAGGAAGCACCAATGAGCTCAGAGTCTATCAGCATCCCTGGAGATAGAACAGGTTTGCTTACCTCCCAGCGTGGCTACAAACCGCTCCAGCAAATACAGGATCTGCTTAATGTACATCAAGTTCTTTGCCTTCAGACGTTTCCTATGAAAAATGAGACAGGTATTAGGCCGCAAAACATCTTCAGGGACAGACTCTCAGCAGCTGAGCTGCAGAGACAAGCATCTGAACTCCTCTTCATTTTGGGGAGACAGGAGCCAAGAATGATTTCTCCCAGGCTCACTCTCCCTATTTGTGGCAGGGCATAGATCCCTGGATATCCTGCCCAAGGTCACCTCAGAGCACTCACCCATGCACCCCACACTGTACCTACCATCGCCCTTCTCCTCACACATTAATTACAGTTTGTTTATTATAATGGCACTGACATCCCAAGTCCCTGTTGCAATAACACTCCACAAATTCAAAGTTATTAGCATTGAGCACAATAATCAACCACTGCAGGGATGACAAGATGCAAGATTTGGCCAGAGCCAAAAACAACATATAGCTTCCTCCTCCTCAGAGCTTACTTCCTCTGCCATAATGCCAGCCAGCACATGAAAGACTAAGGTCCAGGAGAGACATGAAAGACTGAATCTTTTGAAACTCTGCATCACAAAGCAGGAGCAATTAGAGGGAGATAGTGGGAAAGGAACCGAGAGTATAAGGGAAAGCCGGAATCCTCAGAGTATCCCCCTTCTCACTGCTTAATACCAGCCCCAGGAGTCTGACTTAGATGGATTCTAGACAGAGATAATGAAGCAAGTGGCTTTCCATCTGCAGAAGTATTAATGCAAATAACTTTCCACTGGGGAAAAGCAAGAAAGCCCCTGCAGACATGAGACAAGCCATGGCATCCATGCTGCCTGCCACTGTTGTGCTATTTTCGTTTAAGATCCTCACCCGTATCGCTCCATGTACTGCAACAGCTGGGAGTGGGCACAGCACAGCTACACAAACAAAAAAAGGAGCTGTTATTACAAAGGAGTCAAGAAAGGGCGCTCTGCTGGAAGCAGAGCTCACTCACGATTAACGGGCCAGGCTATGACTCACCTGAGAGCCGCTGACCTCTGCACTATGGATACAGGTGATGGTGTCTATGAGGTTGTGGGCCTCGTCAATGATTACGATCTGGTCCTTCAGCTTGATCCCAGCAGCGCTCCTGGTAGGCTCATGCAAGAGCATCTGATAGGGCAGCACCACCAGCTACAGGAGAAGCAAACGCTGCCCTGATTCTAGCTCTCATCCTTACAAAATTAGGGCACTCCCCAACCTCTCATTAAAGGCCCATATCAGATAGCCTCGCAGAATTCAGTCAAGAAAGTTACTTTTATTATGGGAATGGTAGGAAGAGAGACAGGAGCACATGCTTGAGAAGGGCTGGGATGTAAACTAAAGAGAAATGATTATGCTACAACTGCATATTGGCTCAGGTTACCTTCCAAATCTCCTTTGAAGCACTGAAAGCACATCTTCTGATAGAGAACCAAGCAAGGAAGAAAAGCGGTGGCAAGAGCTAAGATTACACCCATGTGTCACTATTGCCTCGGCATTATTGAGCCTTTCAAGTATTTCAGAACGCTAAGACATACTCACAGCCTCCCTATTAACTACAAATGGGTATTATTCTTTTCCTTTGCTTTCTCAGCAAAACTACAGCTGGCAGAAGCACAAGCCTGTTTACAAACTCCCACAATATTGAGTAACAGTACTGGAGGGAGCAGGCAATTGGTTCATTCTTAGAGGCCCTGGCATTAATTCCACTAAAAGTATGTACTCCTTACCTGAGCAGCAGGAAGGGCGTATCGACTCCCATAATAAGGGCAGGCTTTGGTCTCCCTTCCCAAAGCCACCAACTGCTCAATATCTTTCACTTCCACTAGAACTTCATCACGGAGAAACTGCATTTGCTCATAGGAATAAAATGGGCATACAGTGCGACTCACACGTCTCTTCTTCCCTTCCATCTCTTCATCACTCTTCTTTTCTAAGAGCAGAAATCAAAAGAAAGCTATGAGCAACACATAGCCTAAAACAACCACTTTGCAGAACCTCCTGGATTTCAAAGCAGACTTTGTCACGTGTATTTTTAACTTATCATCTATTTAAAAGTTATTCAGCAGTTACATTTCCATCCCCACAGCAGACACTACTCTTGCCAGTTAGATTTAGCCATATAACATCGTCCAACATTTCTAGTACTGAGTTACAAAGACAAGTATCCTTCCGTTGTGGAAGTCCTGACCACCTTAAGGCACTCAGAAAATACATATAGGTCTCAGCATCCTAGCCTGGGGACAAGAAAACTAAAAGCACTAAGGATCTCTAGCTCTGCTCCTCCAACCTGCCATTTTCAAGCTCCTACCACTCTCTTGCTAGAACTGATTGGCAGAGCATACTGTCTCCAGACTCTCACACCAGCTTTATCAGCGACTGCTTTCCCAGGCTGGAAGTGTTCCTACCATGTTTGTTCTTTTGCATCTCCATGCAGCGGTCATTGATGAGCTGGAGAGCCCCCAAGCGTCGCACCTCCTCATTCACACACAGGTTCTTGGACATGCAAAGAGAGGAAGAGGTAGGGGGTCGTTAAGCACTGAGTGCGCCCTGTGCACTCTTTGCTGTAAAATAAAAGGTTTCTTTAAAGAAAATCTCAGGCCAGATTCTGAAATGGAAAAGTTTATCGGTGAGACAGTGTGCATACTAACTGCTACAAACATGCTCGAAACTGGTAAAAACTTAGCCAGGAGAAAAACATGAGAAAAGGCGCACTGAGATGGCTCATTGCTACGTAACAGCTTCTAAAAGATGCTGCCAGAAGTAATACAAAGAGGAATGCCTTCCCAGTGACTCACACATCTGTAATATTCCACATCAGAAGAGGTAAAACAGATTTTTGCATTTACATCAAAGGGTAAATGGTCAAAACACAGCTCACAAAAAGATGTACATCACAGACATCTGTGTCACAACCCACGACTGCTTTAGTTTTTCAGTGGGAGATTCAGTCAATCCCCGAGATGCCTTCTGAGGCATCACATCCACACAGCTCCCCGCAAAGTCTCTCATATTAAGTTAATACACACTCTGGGTCCCTCATGAACAATACCACATACCTGCCTGGATCCCAGGGAGACCAGACGTGTGTCTTTGCCGAAAGGACTTTTTTGCACCTCACGCACAAACTGAGACAGCTGGGAGTGAGTGCGGCTGCAGTAGTAAATCTACAATGAGGTAGAACAAAGAGAAGACAAGAAGAACATGGAAGCCAATCCCCTACCTACAACCAATCCTGCAAGGAAGCAGCCAAGCACCTCAACAAGGTTAATCTTGCTCAAGTCTTCAAAAACACAAGGGAAGGCACATGTTTGAGTGTCACCTTACAACTGTTGAGGCCAACAGCCTTATCTTTGCTTTCTCCTATGCATTTGCCTTTGTTTCCATTTAATTTTCCAAGGTCCTTATAATAGCAGGGACTCACCATTGGAGAGTAATAAAAAAGTGTTTCTTGCAGTGTGCTTTTACAGCAAGCCACAACCAAAATTCAGCAGTGTTAGCAGAGCAGGCTGCTTAGGCAGCCAGTGTAGTCCAGAAGGAGATGAGCACAGCAGAACTGGTTGCTATTATCAACAAACTCAGCAGTTCTTGGATGCTAGTTTCTAAATCCTTCTGTTCCGCATGACTCTGGGAAGGGTGCAAGGAAGCCATAACGCTGCTCACTCCTACACTGTTCTGTGAGGCAGCAGTATTTACTTTCCTCATCTCACCTTAGTCACATGCTCCTCTTCCAAATCATCGTCATCTTCTTCCAGCCTAAGAAAAGAGAAAGCTCAAACAGTTTCTTTTCAGCAGATCACTGACAGTTAGAATCAAATGATGCTCTACTACAAGAGAGAGGTCTCAAGAGAGATGTTATGTCATCTCAAGAAGAGCCTCAGATCTTAACTCAGGAGGTAAAAGAAAAATTGACTTTTTAAGAACAATGTAAGTGTGCACAATCAAGTCAAGCATTGCCCTTTAAAAGAAAAACATCTGTAGGGCTGTCTCTTTAGCAACTTCAAGAATTTTTTTTTTTCTTTTAAATCTGGGGCTTCTAAGCCCCGGGCGTAAGCTAATCAGTGCTATACTATTCTTTGGTGAGCTTATTTATTTATTTTTGTAAGACTTTCCCTTCAGAGACAATTTACCACCCTCAAGCTATTGCATAAAGAAAAGCTTCAGGAAGATATTTAGCTGCCACAGAGTTCCTCAAAGGCAACAGCAGTTTAATGTTTGATAAACTACACATAAATGAAGTAGTTAAGTGTTTTGCAATTTTTAAGGCAGGAGGATCTGTCTAGATACTAATTAGTAAATTTGTATTTTAAATGTATTTGACTTTTCATGCTGAAGTATGGCTTCTGGCTTTCTGCATAAAGCAAATGTATGAGAGAGAAAAGTGTGCATGGGGTTTTCATGCTGAAGCTCGGTCTTCAGAAACGTGAACATCTCTCCCTTTAGAGTATCAAGAGATGCCAGTGCTAATCTGCAGGACCGATAGCTTCCTCTGATGCCCTGAGTTCCATTTTGCTTTTCTAATGCAAGACACTTGATCTCAAGCCATTCACTCAGCATCCAGAGGCATTCTTTGGGAAACTGGTCATGGATAAAGGCAGGACATTGCCACACATTTTAAGAAAGATGCACTTTCTCAGAAAACACTTCAGGTCACTCTGATCTAACAAAAGCTTAAAAAACAAAACAAAATAAAATTCAAAAAAACCCACCAAACCAACCAATTAAGCAAACAAGCCCCCAGAACAAGCACTACCTTACACAGCTTGAATGGGGGAGAAGCTCCAGATCTGCACAATCACAGGTGAAATCTCTTTCATCAAGGCAAGACAAAAATGATACAGAAAACGTTTCCTTGGCACAGAACCCCCTCAGTCCCTGCGCTTACCCAGATACCACTTTCTTTTCTTCATCACTCTCATATTCAGCAAGAATCAGCTCCTCCTCATCGTGATCCAGCTGCTCTAGAACATCCACTCCAGCTCCCTCTGAAAGAACCTCCTTGCTGAGCTGAAGAAGGCGCTTTGTCTCATCCTCCTCAGATCTCTGAAAGGAACACATGATCACATTATTTCTCACACAGAAAGAGAGGTAGCACACACATCGCTTTATGCCCTGGACAGGTCAGAAGACAGCACAGTCCCTCACCCGTAACACAGGGAATGGCTTGCTGGGTAAACCCCCAGTAGGACAAGCAAATGCACCAAGGGTGTCTGAAGCTGTTCAGCCCCACAGAATGCAGCTGTTACCAACAACCAAAGACTTGCCCACACAGACGTATATGAAGGGGGAAACATAAAGAATCTCCTATGCAAAACGCCCGCTGAACTAATAGATCCCGAAATGACAATATCCATGCAATCCAGTATTAGTTGCTTAAAGTGGCCCATAAAAGATGTCTGCCTGAGAAAAAATAGTGTGTAAATAAACCCAACCAAACAAACACATAAGGACATAATCAAACACTCTGTCCACACTTAACTCAAAGCTAGGATAAACTCAGCACCTGTTTTAGGATGCAGAGCACAAGACTTCTCTTACTGTTTTTTCTCCAGTTACGTGGTTCTTATTCTAACACAGGTCTACCCCTCTACAAAAATTCCATTAAACTGTTGAAGAATAGTTTTGTGATTAACTTTGTGTTCTGATAAAGAAAAGTTCATTTTTTTCAATCTGAAAACAGTATCTTCCAACTTCAATGAGCGTTCTTTTACCACAGCATTATGAAGAAATGCAGTTAGTGAGCGCTACAGAAGAGATGAATCAGTTGCTTTTCCAACCTCTATAATATTTCTCTCACTTGCTTTCTTGCTTTTTATCATGCTTCTCATTTCACATGCTCTTCATTCTCTTTTAAGAAACAAAAGTTCTTTGTTCCACTTGTTTTTTATTCACCATTCACCTCTGAACCTTTGCTATTTCTGCCATATCCTTTTGACAGGAGTTGACCAAAACATAACACAGCACTTGAGATGGAGCACACTAGAAACTAGAAGCCTGGCTGCCTAGTAAGTCTGCCTGTTTAGGGACCTGAAGCGGGTTTTTCTGGAAAGTTTGACTCATACCATCAAAAACCTCTTAGAGTCGAGAGTACTGAAGCCAGTTCACCCATCTAAATGGCAGAAAAATATATCTGTGAACTTTTTATATGTAGAAAAGAGGCGCTTCTGACCAATACAATCGCATTTGCTATGAAAGTAAACAAATACAATCGTTCCCTAGTGATGGGCAAAGTACAACCAAAGCCTGACCTGTTTTTTTTTGGAAGGGTCTTCTGTTTCTATGATCTTAAATTTAATCACAGTTCTACAGGTTTTATTCCAGAAGTACCGAGTGTTCACACATGCTCATAAAACAGAGTGCTTTAAAAAAAAAAAAAAAAATCCAAGTATTAAAGCTTTTAAAACAAAAGCAGAGGGCCATCAGAACACTCTCCCTTTCTATCCACGCACAAGCATTGTCACAGGAAATTCTCTATGCACAAATTGCTTTTCACGTCTGTACTTTAAAAAGAAAATCTAATAAAAAATTTTGGATGGCCAATTTCAGCAACCTGATACAAAGAGCTCCCCAAAGAGACAGGCTGGAAAATTCAGAATGAAGTCACGGATATAAGCAAATATGAACACTCGAGGTAACAAAACAGAAAGTTCTAATCTCTGTGCGGTAACTCACCTTTCTCTTTGCTGCATATTTTAACTGCACATTATGGCGAATTTTCTCAAGACGTTCTTCTCGTTTTTTCCTCCTGACCTGCTCTTCCTAAAGTAAAGGGAGAGTGAAAGAAGGATGAAGTGTTCCTCCTGACCTGCTCTTCCTGAAGTAAAGGGAGAGTGAAGGAAGGATGAAGTGTATTTGTCCCTAAACCCTGGGTAAAATTACTTTCCTATTCCCTGGGTATAGAAAAAAAATAACTTTGAAACAAAATTGTCAGTGGACAATTCTCCTGGAGTGCACGCCTACTATATGTTACTATGTTCAGAGTAATACAGTTTCCTATCTTGCAACCTGCACGGCGTTGAACTGCAGGTTGAACCTGCGACGTTGAACTCGTAACTGAAACAAAGTCCTGTGAAAGGTAAAGACCACCATCAAAGTTTGCCTCACTTGTTTTTCCAATCATCACCCAGGCTATCAGCCTTTCTGATCCTCACACCTCGTTATTTTACCCATCCTCTACATATGAGCATTTCTCAACCTTTAGCCTGTCCACTGCGTCCCGCTCAAAAAAAACTCTTCCTTCTTCTGCACAAATGCGGTAACCCAGTCCGGTTCCCCAGCGGTGTCTTTGCTGTCTGGGCGTCCTGGCTCAGCTGAAGTCGGGCGCTTCGTCCCCTCCTGCCCGCTGTCCTCAAGTGCCAGAAGTCGCGCCTCCTCCTCCTGCTTTTTCTCCTCAAAGTCTCGGAGCCAGGAGAGGGCCCCGCAGATGAGACTCAGCGATTTTCCCTGCAACAGAAAACAAGCCAGACGAGGCTCCCGCGGCTGCAGCACTGCTGCCACCGACGCGCGCGCAGCCGTGCCCCTCCACAGGGACGGCCCACTGGGTGACAGGATCTGAGCGGGATCAGGCCCA
Organism: Fulmarus glacialis; assembly: GCF_000690835.1. Lineage (NCBI taxonomy): Eukaryota > Metazoa > Chordata > Aves > Procellariiformes > Procellariidae > Fulmarus > Fulmarus glacialis. The sequence continues at coordinate 12,424 of NW_009217567.1, forward strand.
GACCCGGCCCCTTTCCCCGGCTACCACCGACCCTCCCCACCCGGGGCGGGGGGGTCTCCG
>NW_009217568.1:0-4605 GCF_000690835.1 Fulmarus glacialis
CTGCACCCTTGGAAACCGGCCCCGTGCTCCCGCGTGTCCCGATCGCAGGCAACGACCCTGTTTGGGGTCGTTACCGCTCCCCCAAAACCAACGGCTTCCCCAAATGTCCTCTTTCTGTCAATTCATGGCAGCGGGATGTGCCTCCGTAGGCAGGGCGTGCAGCTCTCACCCCCCCTCGCTGCAATATTTTGGAGATATTTCTTTTTTGCTTTGTTTTTAAAATCTCCGTGGGTGTGTGAATCTTTCCCCCCTACAAAACTCTGCCGGTCCTGCTTTAAAACCGCTATGTGACTTCCCCATCTGCACGGTATTAAATTACCTGGGGCTTAAAAAGCTGTATGAATCCTAGCCGACATCCCAGCCGATACCTTGCTCAGACAGGCATGCAAATCCCCTGCGTGCATTAAGCGAAGCCGTTTTTCACCTTGGCAGCCGCTTTGCATCAGTACCTTTCGGTGAAGTGATTTATTTTTTCCTTTCCCCCCCCGCCTCAAGGTCCTAGAGGAGGGTCTGCAAAGGAGGAGCATCCATCCCCCTGGCCCTGCCTGCTCTTGTAGGGCTGGAGTCATCCCGTCTTCAGGCACCTCTGCCGCTTCTTTTGGTTAAACTTGGGTTTAAGCAGCCCTGTTGGCTCTGAACCTCCCTCCTCATCAGGTGCTTATCAAAAGAGTTGGAGATAATTTTTTTTTTTTCCCAGGGCAGCCACCAGTTCATGGATGCCAGACGGTTACTGCTCTTCCTCCCCGAGGCTGAGTCACCCCAGAGGGCTGCGGACACCCACGGGCTGGTTTCTTTTTGGTTTTGTTTTTGTTTTTAATTTGGTTTACTTTTTTGTTTACCCAAAAGGGTCAACCACAGCCAGATTTCACTGCATCAGCAGAATAAACCTCCGCGTCTCCCTTCAGCTCTGGTGCTGTGGGCACTGGGATTTGCATTGCTTTGGCTTGCCAAGACCCTCCTCATCCTCCGTTGTTGGCTTTAATGCCCAAACACCCCCGAAACCCACCCGGCCTCCGACACCTCTCTCCAGCACATGACTGGAAACCCTCTGCACCCGTGTCCTGGTTTCCCTTTGACTCAGCATCACCCCGCCAGCGATGTCTGATGTCTACGAGCAGCAGAGCAACCGGCTCTGGTCCTCCTCGTCCTCACGCCGCTTTGCTCTCGCTGCTGCCTGTCCCTGCGGTGGGTCACCCGTCCCCTCCTGCGGGCTCCAGCTCCCACCACCTCCCTCCCCAAGCCATCTTGCAACGTGCTCCTCGTGCTCCCTCCTCAACCCCGTGTCCGTCCCCGGCGTGCAGCAGTTCCCATCCGTGCCGGCCAGCCCGGCGCTTGCGATTAGCTTTGTGCTCTATTTTATCTGGTGTTTCTCCAGACTTTAGGTAAACCACAGATATTTTTTTATCCCCCTGCCCCCTCCACTCCAAGAGCTCATTTTCAGTTGCATCTTTTCATCCAAAGAGAAAGGAAAGACATCCTAGAAAACCCAGCAGCCTCCTTTGGATCCCCTCGAAGCCCCCTGCGACCCCCGGGCTTCCCATCCTCCTGCAAACGCCCGCACCGCTCCCCGCTTCCCAGCGAGCTTCTCCCGGCTCCCGTCCTCGGGGGGCCGTGCGGGAAAGGGCTGCGGTTAAAAGCAGCCTCTGCCTTCCCATGCCCCTTCCCCGACCTCCTCTGCTTTTCTGCTCAGCGTTTCCTGCCTTATCGCCTCCTCCCGCTGCAAAATGGGGCCCCGATTCAGCGTAGCAAGTGGAGGCGGTTGGGGATGGACGGACAGGAGGATGCATCTTCTCCCTGCACCTTTCCTTTCCATGTTACGCCTCCCCATCCCGCATAACCTCAGGCTGTGAAATAGGAGGTAAATATTTTTCGGTGAGCCATCCCCATCATACACCCAGCTTTGGTGCTGTTCCAGGCCAGGCACGTTTTTATTGCCGTACCTCATCCGTTCCCGCATCCAGCCAAAATCCCAGCGTCGCCTGCCAGGACCGTGCACAGCCCTCCTCCGTTCGCGTGCCTCCCGGGATCGCCTGGACTTGCCGGGCAGCTGGGAGCTGCCAGCACCCAAAAGAACAAGCCTGCGGGCGTGGGGCAGGGCTGGGAGCATCCCCGGCACATCCCGAGCACGCCTCTGCCCCGCCGCCGTCCCATTTCCAGTGGGACCAAGAAGCAGGAGGAATCGCCCGGCACCCTCGGGCCGCCCCTTCCCTCTGCTTTTACGGAGCGAGGATGCAACCTGTCCAAGAGCAGGTGGTGCAAAAAATAGAGGATCGTTGCAGAAACGCAGCAGCGATGGGGAAATGCATGATTTTCTCCGAGCACCCGCCTGCGAGGGAGCGCATTCAGCTCACGGCCAGGGAAGATGCTGCAGGCGTTGCTGTCACCTGCCCCTCTTTGTCCCCCCCGGACCCGGAGGCGCAGGCGAGCAGCCGTCCTCGCCCACCGCTGGCACCCCTTTCCCGTCCCTCCTCACCTCCCTCCGGCCCCGCTGTGACTGTGCCATGTCGGGACAAGCTGGGAGCTGGACCAGACATGGGCAAGCAGCATCCCCGGCCCGTCTCTGGGGGTGTTTTTGGGCACGGAGCTCTCCCGGTGGGCAGCGGGATGGTGCCGAGTGGGTGGGTGAATCCCTCGCAGGAGCCTCTGCCCGGGCAGCATCCCTATTCCCACGCAGCCGCAGCACCTCTGCCGCTTGCCGAGTCTCTGCTCCACGGGCAGCGAGTCGAGGGGCCTCCCTGGAAACGAACCCAATTTCATTTCACTGCCCATTGAAAGGCTGAAATACGACGTTTTTAAGCCCAACTTGCAAATAGATCGATTTTCCTTCTCACCAAGGGAACTGAGCCCAGTGTGCCGAGGCTGTTTTACACCCCAGCGCTCCATCAGCAGCCTTCAAATGAGGTGACGGCAGGGTACTGACTGTGTGTATCCCGGGCAGCATCCTTCCCCGCATCCCCGGAGCTGCTTCCCCACTGCCTGCCTGGCCAGGGGTGGGGACTCTCCCACCCCATCCCTGTATTTTGCTTTGGTTTTTGGTGGTATTTCGTTTTGGCAAGCTCGGGATAAGGCAGCGGGACGGAGCGCCGGGCTGGCACGGTGGCAGGGGGTGGCTGTATCATATGGGAGCTACTTACGGCTCTGCCGTAGCACAGTTGAACCACAAAAAGCAGGAGCGGCAGCTGAATATTAAATAAAAGATTTGACTTTTATTTAAAATAAAATGCATTTGTACATAGTCTTGAAACCACAGACTACAGGAACGCAACACTGGTTATTCCTCGGCATTAGGTGGGGCAGGAGATGGCTCCCCGTTAGCGTGAACGCTGCACTGGCTTAACGAACGGGGAGATCCTGGCCCCAGGTATCAGTTATCGAGGGTGTTGTGGCGCAGCTCTGAAATCCTATTTAACTTAGATAAAAATTTACTGCACTGAAATTAGGTTTTTTGGGTTTTTTTTGTTTCTTGGTTACTCCCCTTACTCCTTACAGGCATACTATAGTTAACGCTGATACACAAGATCTATGCAATATTCTAGCTGGCTTGTGAGACTAGTTAAAAAAACTGTACAATTTTATAAAATTTGTGTTTTTTACATTAGTTACACAAAACCTATACTTCATAGACCTTTACTTCATATTGTAATGAAAAAGTTTGCATATCATAGGCAGAACAGTGACTATGCTGGTGAATACTAAAAGTGTCATAATACAATATGGTGTAAAAATAAAATAAAATTAAAAAAAAAAAAAAGACAATATAAATGATTATCAAAAGGCAAGTTAACAAATAAAACCAAGCTATAACAGACTAACAGAAGATCATCTTCGAGGCCACGCACAACTCTCTTCAAAGTCATGTCAGGCACCTGTAGCAGTCCCGGTGCATGTAGTGTGAAAGGAGAGATGGCAATTCTGCGTATGGGTAGGACGACTTCAAAACAGGTCGAATGTACAGAATAAAAAACACAAAAAAAAAAGAAAGAAAACACTCATGCATTAAACATGATAAATAGACTTCATATAGGTTAAGCCCTGGATGGCTTTACAAGAAGATGGCTTAGAGTTCTCTTAGAAAATTGGCTTTTTTTAAGTCAGTCAAATTTTATCCTGATCTGCCCATCAGATTCTGTATCTAAAGGCCAGCGGCACCATCCCCTGGCCCAGATACGGTCTTGTTATAGCAAATTAACAGAAGTGCTCATTAGTGCACACAGATTAACTGGTCTGGTAATGCAAAAATTTTCATGATAAAAAAAAAAAAAAGATACATTTCAAGCTTACTTTATTAAGCAGCATATTTCAAAGAACAGCTTTTTAAAGTTAAATATTAATATGGCCATGGGGTTTCCTCTCGGTGTACAGTACATGGGACTCAGACCCAACCACTGGTCAGTTTGTAGAACATCTCTTCATCTAAACTCTCGTTCTGATCTTTCGCTCGCGTCGACAAGAAGATGTAGCCACCGATGAACTCGTGAACCACTTTGCAATCCACCTCCGTGCAAATGAAGGACACCCGAACGTCATCTGCAAACTCCACCGTCACCTAGAGGGCAAAGCCACAGGGGTTAGCCTCACCGGCGCCTTCCCAAAGGACTGACACTG